>NC_081231.1:6992248-7057248 GCF_902713425.1 Acipenser ruthenus | reverse complement strand
GCAGAAACACAGACAGGCAGACAGGGGGGTTCCCACGACCAGGGTCAGGAAAATACTGCTTCTATATGTTATAAAATGCACTTCTCATAAGAGAATTCATTCATTCAGTGTTCAGACTCCTCACTGTTTAACTCTTTTCTCATTTCTTTCAACTGTTTTACTCATACCTGCACTGTAAAAATAGCACTAGGAAACAAATATTTTGTTAAAATAAGCCATACTTGTAAATTGTATAAAATCGAATACTTTAGTAGTCTTTTTGATTTTTTCCCTATGGCAAAAATAAATCTGTTAAGGGAAAGGTTTCATCTGGGTTCTTAAATACCTAGATTGGAAGGTAAAGTTTGGAGAACTTTCATTTAGAATTCTGTAAAGAACCAAAAAAGTCCTGTGTAGGGGACAAGCCAAAGAACTATAAAAAGTTCTTAGAGGAACTGATTGTTCTTAGAGTGACATTTGAAGTACATAGTAGTCATACAGTGTAGTAGCCCATTTATTAAACAGCTGCAATGCTTGTCAGTGTCGGGGCATTACAACACTCTTTTGTTTAACTTCTGTCAACTTTTCAAATACGACCGGTTTCAAATCATCAGTGCTGCTATTTATTCTTAATAATGCCGTGGAACTCTCACAATGCTGTATTTAAATTAGTAGTATTGCGGCTCTCTTCATCAACATTTATTTTTTATACTTTGTGAATTGTTGTAATGAGAAAGCAGACTGCGCTTTCTTTGCACTGCGACTAAGCCAGTTTAGTACATCTACCCCTTAGAGCAATTTAGTTTTTGCATCTCTGCCTCAGGTCTCTTCAACTTTGGCAACCAAATGAGTCCTTCAGTGAGTCTTTGCTGCTGTCTGAGCAAATTAAGGGAGGCCACGTGAACCGGTTAGAGAAAAAATATCAATCCATGAGATGTGAGATAGTTTTATTGCAATATTGTGCTGGTGCTTTGTACGTTATCGCCTCTTTTTTTCCTGCAGTGCGAGACAGTTTATCTGATTGTCCAGCTGTAGAAAAGCTAGCTCTTCTACTAGTTCCAAGTAGATTCAGCCATTGAGCCATGGCATTATTAAGAATAAATAGCAGCACTGATGATTTGAAACCGGTCGTATTTGAAAAGTTGACAAAAATTAAACAAAAGAGTGCTGTAATGCCCCGACACTGACAAGCATTGCAGCTGTTTAATAAATCCTACAGATGTCAGGACTGCCCAGTCCCTGACCACATTCCGGCGCCTCCTTAAGACTCACCTCTTCAAACAACACCTGTAGAACTCCTCTGTTGTATCCTGGGACACTATCACCCTTCATTTAAATATGCTTTATTTTGCTCTTATCTGCCCCCTATTTTACTGCATTTAAACCTGTACCTCAGAATATTTTAATCTGCCAAGTGTTTAATCTGTAGTATTTTGTACTTAATCATATCCTGATGTAACTATCACTATTTAATCATATCCTGATGTAACTTTCACTATTATCTGCTGTATTATTGAATTGTGGTTTGTCACACTTGAGAATTATTGTATTTCTTGTTCTTATTGTATGACTTATATTGTAACACTTGAATGTATTTGTATTTGCTTGCGATTGTAAGTCGCCCTGGATAAGGGCGTCTGCTAAGAAATAAATAATAATAATAATAATAATAAATGGGCTACTACACTGTATGACTACTATGTACTTCAAATGTCACTCTAAGATCAATCAGTTCCTCTCAGAACTTTTTATAGTTCTTTGGCTTGTCCCCTACACAGGACTTTTTTGGTTCTTTACAGAATTCTAAATGAAAGTTCTCCAAACTTTACCTTCCAATCGAGGTATTTAAGAACCCAGATGAAACCTCTCCCTTAACAGATTTATTTTTGCCATAGGGAAAAAATCAAAAAGACTACTAATGTATTCGATTTTATACAATTTACAAGTATGGCTTATTTTAACAAAATATTTGTTTCCTAGTGCTATTTTTACAGTGCAGGTATGAGTAAAACAGTTGAAAGAAATGAGAAAAGAGTTAAACAGTGAGGAGTCTGCACACTGAATGAATGAATTCTCTTATGAGAAGTGCATTTTATAACGTATAGAAGCAGTATTTTCCTGACCCTGGTCGTGGGAACCCCCCTGTCTGTCTGTCTGTGTTTCTGCTGGTTTTTGTTCCAGCTGAGGAGCTGTTCTCAATGACTTCATTGAAAAACACTCCATTTGACTAAACAATTTGCTGACATTTTTAAAATAATTTTGCTGAATAAAAAGTTATTAAAAAGCTCTGATTATGCAAATTGTTTTCAATTAATGCTTCAATTAAGTCATTGAAAGCAATTCCTTAGTTGGTACAAAAACCAGCAGAGACACAGACAGACAGACAGTGGGGTCCCCATGACCAGGGTTGAGAAACACTGTTTTAAGCTACTCAAGCAAACGGACTTGTAGTTTATGACATCACAGAAACCCTCAGCGGAATTCTTTTCCAGTAAGCCAATTAAATGAGTAATAATAAGAATAATAAGAGTAAATTATAAAATGCATTGAAATAGAGATTGTATTGAGCGAATGGCATCTTCTCGCTGGTATACATTATAAACTACATTCAAATATAAAGTCACATGAAGTCAGACCCCAGGCAATTCTATGACAAACATCACCCCGCTTCGTCTACAGTATTTACATGATGAGATATGCAAACACAAAATGAAGTTTTTAAACGTATTCCGAGACAGATTCCCTGGCGAGAATAAAACGCTGAGATAATTATAAAAAATATATAATGGTAAAAATAAACTATTTATGTTTGATTTTATTATTGTTAATCAAAATAAATATATACTGTAAATTTAATTTCAGTGAAAGTGGTGCAGGTGCTTTTGCGCTGCTGTTAGCCATTGTGAGGACTCCAGGAGGTTAGAGGAGGATAAATACAGCCGTATCATTTACTAAAATGTTTCACAAAATAAGTATATAATAGAAGTAAACCAAAGAAAATATACCCTTAGTATGTTACTTATATTTGCTTCAAAATAATTTGTGGGATGGGGTCACCTTTTAAAATACCTTTTAATATAACTCGAAGAGTGTAACAACCAACAAGTTGCTTATGCACTGTATTTATTTGTGTTTTGTGCTAGGACAAAGAAAAAAAAAACTTCTGAACTGCTAATTGTTCCTCTGCCCCCAACTAATCAACCGGTGCTACATCAAACAACACTATCAAGGGAGGGGGAAGGGTGTGAAGAGGTCATTGCATTTTAGTAAATTAAATGGCTGAATCTACTTGGAACTAATAGAAGAGCTAGCTTTTCTACAGCTGGACAATCAGATAAACTGTCTCGCACTGCAGGAAAAAAAGAGGCGATAACGTACAAAGCACCAGCACAATATTGCAATAAAACTATCTCACATCTCATGGATTGATATTTTTTCTCTAACCGGTTCACGTGGCCTCCCTTAATTTGCTCAGACAGCAGCAAAGACTCACTGAAGGACTCATTTGGTTGCCAAAGTTGAAGAGACCTGAGGCAGAGATGCAAAAACTAAATTGCTCTAAGGGGTAGATGTACTAAACTGGCTTAGTCGCAGTGCAAAGAAAGCGCAGTCTGCTTTCTCATTACAACAATTCACAAAGTATAAAAAATAAATGTTGATGAAGAGAGCCGCAATACTACTAATTTAAATACAGCATTGTGAGAGTTCCACGGCATTATTAAGAATAAATAGCAGCACTGATGATTTGAAACCGGTCGTATTTGAAAAGTTGACAAAAGTTAAACAAAAGGGTGCTGTAATGCCCCGACACTGACAAGCATTGCAGCTGTTTAATAAATGGGCTACTACACTGTATGACTACTATGTACTTCAAATGTCACTCTAAGAACAATCAGTTCCTCTCAGAACTTTTTATAGTTCTTTGGCTTGTCCCCTACACAGGACTTTTTTGGGTTCTTTACAGAATTCTAAATGAAAGTTCCCCAAACTTTACCTTCCAATCGAGGTATTTAAGAACCCAGATGAAACCTCTCCCTTAACATATTTATTTTTGCCATAGGGAAAAAATCAAAAAGACTACTAATGTATTCGATTTTATACAATTTACAAGTATGGCTTATTTTAACAAAATATTTGTTTCCTAGTGCTATTTTTACAGTGCAGGTATGAGTAAAACAGTTGAAAGAAATGAGAAAAGAGTTAAACAGTGAGGAGTCTGAACACTGAATGAATGAATTCTCTTATGAGAAGTGCATTTTATAACGTATAGAAGCAGTATTTTCCTGACCCTGGTCGTGGGAACCCCCCTGTCTGCCTGTCTGTGTTTCTGATGGTTTTTGTTCCAGCTGAGGAGCTGTTCTCAATGACTTCATTGAAAAACACTCAGTTTGACTAAACGGTTTGCTTACATTTTTAAAATAATTTTGCTGAATAAAAAGTTATTAAAAAGCTCTGATTATGCAAATTGGTTTCAATTAATGCTTCAGTTAAGTCATTGAAAGCAGTTCCTTAGTTGGTACAAAAACCAGCAGAGACACAGACAGACAGACAGTGGGGTCCCCATGACCAGGGTTGAGAAACACTGTTTTAAGCGACTCAAGCAAACGGACTTGTAGTTTATGACATCACAGAAACCCTCAATGGAATTATTTTCCAGTAAGCCAATTAAATGAGAAATAATAAGAATAAGAGTAAATTATAAAATGCATTGAAATAGAGATTATATTGAGCGAATGGCATCTTCTCGCTGGTATACATTATAAACTACATTCAAATATAAAGTCACATGAAGTCAGACCCCAGGCAATTCTATGACAAACATCAGCCCGCTTCGCATACAGTATTTACATGATGAGATATGCTGGTGAGGTCACCTGTCTCATTGATGCAATGTTGCAGATATTTTGTCTTTTATGCAAATTCTTGCAAACAATGATGATAACAGAGTTCACTTCAGAGCCCCATTCCTGTATAAATACGGTTGCTTCTCTGCTCTGACTTCACTGACTTGAACAGCCCGAGACCAGCAGACAAGATGAAGACTCTGGTGCTAATTTCCGCCCTGGCTTTCCTCTGCAGCTGTGAGTACAATCCTACCATCTCTTTCTATATTCTTTCAAAGAATTGCACATTGATCCAAGATGTTTCTGCAGGGTAGCTCTGCTGCTGCTGTACCCTTGAGCAAGCAAGCAAGCAGGGACTTTACCTAGATTGCTCCAGTACCATCATGCGCTATTAATGGTACTATAATGCAACAGCCTACTGTAGCACCACCATGGGAATCCTACGGGACTTTATTTGATTTCTAAAAGTAGTTTCACAACCGTGGTATCTATAATGTAATCCAACACTGTACCATCATGTTCCTATTTCTTTTACTATGGTAGTGCTATTTCAATGCAGTTTCCATTATAGTGTTTACTGTATAAAAACTACAGTTAATATGATATCTTTACCTATAGTTTTAGCACTATAGTAGTTTAGTATTGCTGTTTCTCTTCTCCAAAAGGCCTTTGATTTGTACTTTTGTGACTAGTGTGAGTGTGACCTGTAGGAATGTGTTGTCGAACTCTCCAGAACAGTGCTGACAAGTTTTCTTGCTTTGTTTCAGCTGTGGAGACGTTTTTTTTTGTAGCTCCGAATAAGCTACCGAGCTATAATATAGCAGATTATTTTAGAGGCAAAAGAGAAGCTGGCAATGAACCCGCAGTGCTGCCTGAGGGAAGAGGTACGTCATTTAAAGTGTTTAAATCTACAGCAGACCTGCATTCCACACAGACCCCAAATCTGTTGATTAAAGAGCTATACAAAATACTACTGCAGATATCCAGTTCCAGTTATGAGCAGGATCAGATAGGAGAGCTGGAAGTGCAGTAGAGGAGCAGCCGCTATACAAAATACTACTGCAGATATCCAGTTCCAGTTATGAGCAGGATCAGATAGGAGTGCTGGAAGTGCAGTAGAGGAGCAGCCGCTATACAAAATACTACTGCAGATATCCAGTTCCAGTTATGAGCAGGATCAGATAGGAGTGCTGGAAGTGCAGTAGAGGTGCAGCCGCTATACAAAATACTACTGCAGATATCCAGTTCCAGTTATGAGTAGGATCAGATAGGAGTGCTAGAAGTGCAGTAGAGGAGCAGCTGCTATACAAAATACTACTGCAGATATCCAGTTCCAGTGCAGGTGAATTCAAATACAGGATTTATATTCAGATCTAACTAGGAGCAATAGCAGGGAGCAGCAAGGCAGGAGGCAGATAAGTGGGAGTTAATGAACATGCAAGTTTGGGTGTCATGTAGTCCAGAGAGGTAGAGCTGTGAGGTTTTACAGGTGCTGTCTGAACAGGTTTATAATTTAAACTTTATTTTTTACATATTCAAACAAAGTGTTTAGTTTTTAAACACTTAATAGTGTTTAAATTGTAACCACTGCGCCGTGTTTAGAAAATAAGCATCAAGATGTTTTTATTGACTGTTATTACTGTGTGTGTGTGTGTCTGTCTGTGTGTGTGTGTGTGTGTGTCTCTGTGTGTGTTGGTGTGTGTCTGTGTGCGTGTGTATCTGTGTGTCTGTGTGTGTGTGTGTCTGTCTGTCTGTGTGTGTGTGTGGGCCTCTGTGTGTGTGTCTGTGTCTGTGTGTGTCTGTCTGTGTCTGTGTGTGTGTGTGTGTGTGTCTGTGTCTGTCTGTGTGTGTGTGTCTCTGTGTGTGTGTGTGTGTCTCTGTCTGTGTGTGTCTCTGTGTGTCTGTGTGTCTGTGTCTGTCTGTCTCTGTCTGTGTGTGTGTGTCTCTGTGTGTGTGTGTGTGTATGTGTGTGTGTGTGTGTGTGTGTCTCTGTGTGTGTGTGTGTGTGTGTGTGTGTCTCTGTGTGTGTGTGTGTGTGTGTGTGTGTGTGTGTGTGGTGTGTGTGTGTGTGTGTGTTTGTGTGTGTGTGTGTGTCTCTCTGTGTGTGTGTGTGTGTGTGTGTGTGTGTGTGTGTGTGTGTGTGTGTCTGTCTGGCAAATTAACAAATAAGGCAAGAACATTTGAAATAAATAAACTTAAGAATTTTTGTTTTGTTTGTTTAAGACTTCTTAAGATCTTCGTTTGGTGGATTTTCCATTTTGAAAACACGAAAATAATTATTAAAAATATGCATATGAATTTGTAGTGCAGTTTTTCTCCACATAGCCCTCACAGCTCTTTGTATTTCTTTTGATCTTCATCAAAAGGTCCCATTATCCTGATTCTTCCTCCAGTCGCACAGGGTGAAGGTACGTCTTTTAAAGTGTCCGGGTTTTTGTTCTTTTTTTTAAATGCAGTTCTCAGTCCCCACATGTTGCTCCAGCTGTTTCAGTGACATCATCCCTGCAACTGTAACATTCTTCATTGTGAACATTTTGACAAACAGCAGCAACGTGGCTTCAGCGAGGCAGGCGACTCCATCAGTAGAAATGTAAATATTTTCTAGGAAGCGGGCAGATCCTTGTAACAGACTTGCCTGGGGTCTGACTTCATGTGACTTTGTATTTGAATGTAGTTTATAATGTATACATTTATGCGTCTGTTGAGAAATAAATAATAATAATACCAGCTAGAAGAGGCCATTCGCTCCATATAATCTCCTCTACTTAAATGCATTTTATAATGTATCAGTGTTTGTGACGGGGTACTGCCCTGTCTTTATGATCAATGTTGGGACTGGCAGGGAGGGGGTTAAAATTCCTCCCTGCCAGAAAAACATGTGAGAATGTGGCTGGAGCCCTAATTGACTAATCAGTAATTATTGAATAATTGGGCTCCAGCCACAGGGAATAAAAGCCAGGGGAGAGGCCCTGGCTGGGGGAGAGAGTAGGAGAAAGAGAGTTCCAGAAGCAAGAGTGTGTTTGTATGTGGTGTTTTTCTGTTCCAGTGAAGGCAAGGCCCAGCCTGGAAACTTTATTTTGTAAGTTTTTGTTTTGTGTGTTTATTTTATGTTTAAATCTTTTTGTTTGGCCCTCGTGCTGATTTATTGGAATGATTGGGGCGTCTCCCATATCTACCGCCAGGTAATTAATGACCATCAGGGCCAGCTCTGCGAAGGACGCCGGGTGATGCTGTTCCTCCCACTTTTCCCACCTCCCCCCATCTCGACGCCACAGCGTGTTGACAACTATGGGGAGGTCGTGGGAGAGGTCTGCCTCAGGGTGCATCAACCAGTCCCATATTTCCTGGGATGGTGGTGAAGGCGGTGATGTAGGAAGTGGTGGGGTGGCTGCCGAGGACGGGGTTTGCAGCTGCTCCTGGTCCCGATTGTGGGGGCATCCTGCCCAGTTGTGGCCATCCACCTCACAGTACCCACACCAGTCAGCTGGTAGCCCATCTGGACAGGACCTCCACTGATGATCCTCCTTCCCGCACCAGGAGCACCAGGGGAAAAGACTGGCTGGGTCCTCCAGCTGGGGTGGCTGTTGTTGCAGCAGCCTACATTTCTTCGGCTGCTGCTTCTCTTGCCCTTGCCGCTGTCTGCTCTTCTTCCCCATTTAAATCAAGTTTCCAAAAAAAAAAACTCCCAAAAATCAAGAAAGAAAAAAAAAAAAAAAATACTGCTCTGAGCCTCCAGGTGGCGCTCTCCCGTTTCTGACACCAAATGTGACAGGATGGACCGAGGTTTGAGACTCAGAGACAGTTTAAAGTTCAAAAATAAAGTTTTTAATAAACAAAAATACAAAATAAATCAGCACGAGGGCCAAACAAAAAGATTTAAACATAAAATAAACACACAAAACAAAAACTTACAAAATAAAGTTTCCAGGCTGGGCCTTGCCTTCACTGGAACAGAAAAACACCACATACAAACACACTCTTGCTTCTGGAACTCTCTTTCTCCTACTCTCTCCCCCAGCCAGGGCCTCTCCCCTGGCTTTTATTCCCTGTGGCTGGAGCCCAATTATTCAATAATTACTGATTAGTCAATTAGGGCTCCAGCCACATTCTCACATGTTTTTCAGGCAGGGAGGAATTTTAACCCCCTCCCTGCCAGTCCCAACATTGATCATAAAGACGGGGCAGTACCCCGTCACAGTGTTATTCTTCTATTTCAAGCTTATGCTGTTTTTTTTTTTCAGGAGAAGGCGTGCAGTAGAGGAGGAGAATCGCTCGCCTGTTTAAAAGCAGAGGCTTCTTGTTGGAACTGCAATTCCTCTAATGTAGTCTAGAAACAAATAAAATAGGAAACATCTTCCCTCTCTGTGTCTCTGCTTCTAATTCTGTGGAATTCAGCAGGGCTGGGGGCGGGGCCTGTTCCATTGGTTATGCACACAGACACACAGCACAGACACACCGACACACATACAGTACAGACACACAGCACAGACACACTGACACACATACAGTACAGACACACAGCACAGACACACTGACACACATACAGTACAGACACACAGCACAGACACACAGCACAGACACACTGACACACATACAGTACAGACACACAGCACAGACACACTGACACACATACAGTACAGACACACAGCACAGAGACACTGACACACAAACAGTACAGACACACAGCACAGACACACTGACACACATACAGTACAGACACACTGACACACTGTGGCGGAGTGTACCGCCCCTATTTATTATTATTTGTATTTTTGTTTGCGGCGCGGGTAAAAGCGCCGCGTCTTTTATTATTATTTAAAAACCCCGTGAGGATGCATGGCTGATCAGCTACTGATTACTTAAATAGCTGACAGTCATGCATCCTTACCAAACGCGTGCAGACTCTGGCCGGGGGATAATAAGATAATTACCAACTAGTTAATCCCTCGGCCAGAGTATATAAACCTGCAGCTCTCTGCACTTGATGTTGGGGTGTTGGAGTAGAGAGTACGGGGAGCGGAGAGAAGGATAATATTTAAAAAAACAATTGCTAATACGTGCTGGATAAATCCAGCACGGCACTTACTTGTTTGTTTATTTATTCGTTTGGCCCTCGTGCCCTTTTGTTTGTATTTTGTTTAAATATTTTGTTTGTTTATTATTAAATACGCTGAGTGCTTTTGCACTCAGTTTCACCCGCCCATCCACTGTTTTTGGAGTCAGTTACTTCCTGGTCCGTGACGTCATCCACCACACCACTGCGAGCCAGACTGTCACATATGGTGTCAGAAGTGGGATAAACAACGCCTCCAACAGCCGGACCAGGATTGAAAAGTGCGTTTTTTTTTTGTTTGTTCGTTTTTTTTTCAAATTAAAAATGGGGAAAAGTAGCCGGAGGAGAAAGCAGCAGCAGCAGCAACAACAGCAGCAGGAGGCGCAGCAACATCAGCCTTACCTTGCCACACTGGATATCTGCCTCACCTGCCTGAAGGGTGAGGAGTGGTGCTTCGCGGTTGGTGAGGTTGGGCACGTGGCACCAGACCAACCCCCTCCATGGCAGGAGAAAGAGGAGCCAGAGCGTCCAGTGAGGGAGGACCTGCATCCTCCAAAGAGGACGAATGCACTCTCCTCTGAGGGAGTCTGGGACTGGCTGGTGGAGCCGGGGAGGGATTATGAGGAAGCCCTCCCTGCAGTGATCAACCTCCTGTGGGCAAGAGATGGGGAGCGCTGGGAGGCCTGGGAACAGCAACACCACCCAGCTTCCCTCCCAGACATCGCAGCCATGGTGTTCAACTACCTGGCTGCGGATATGGGAGAGACCCTGCTGCTGCCGTCTCCAGCGCCAGAGGGAGAGGAGCCATCGCTGCCGTCTCCAGCGCCAGAGGGAGAGGAGCCATCGCTGCCGTCTCCAGCGCCAGAGGGAGAGGAGCCATCGCTGCCGTCTCCAGCGCCAGAGGGAGAGGAGCCATTGCTGCCGTCTCCAGCGCCAGAGGGAGAGGAGCCATCGCTGCCGTCTCCAGCATCAGAGGGAGAGGAGCCATCGCTACCGTCTCCAGCATCAGAGGGAGAGGAGCCATCGCTACCGTCTCCAGCATCAGAGGGAGAGGAGCCATCGCTGCCATCTCCAGCATCAGAGGGAGAGGAGCCATCGCTACCGTCTCCAGCATCAGAGGGAGAGGAGCCATCGCTACTGGCTCCACCAGCAGAGGGAGAATGCCTGCTGGTTTCGCCTCCACAGCCTGGGGAGGAGCCCGAACGTCCTACGCCCGAGTGGGAGGAGCCCGAACGTCCTACGCCCGAGTGGGAGGAGCCCGAACGTCCTACGCCCGAGTGGGAGGAGCCCGAACGTCCTACGCCCGAGTGGGAGGAGCCCGAACGTCCAACGCCCGAGTGGGAGGAGCCCGAACGTCCTACGCCCGAGTGGGAGGAGCCCGAACGTCCTACGCCCAAGAGGGGGGAGTCGGTGCGTCCACAGCCCAAGAGGGAGGAGTCGGTGCGTCCACAGCCCAAGAGGGAGGAGTCGGTGCGTCCACAGCCCAAAGAGGGGGGAGTCGGTGCGTCCATAGCCCAAGAGGTGGAAGTCTGCGCTTCCACAGCCTTAGGACCCAAGCTGCAGTCCCAAGAGCCAGAAGGGGAGGAGTTACAGGCTCAACCCCCTGAATTTTTCTGGGGGGGAGAAGGGCAGGATGCTGATGTTCCCCAGCAGCCTCTATTTATGCTGCTGAAGGGAGCACGGCACACACCAGCCCAGCCGCCACAGCAGAGGGAGCCAGAACCGCCACAGCCTCCCTCTGAGTGGCCAGCATCCGCCCCATCGCCTCTGCCTCCACCACCACCAGGAGCAGAGCAGCAGGAGCTGCCTCTGTCTCCACCACCACCAGGAGCAGAGCAGCAGGAGCTGCTTCTGTCTCCACCATCACCAGGAGCAGAGCAGCAAGAGCTGCCTCTGCCTCCGCCACCTCCACCAGCAGAGGGTGAATGCCTGCTGGTTCCACATCCACCGTCGTGGGAGGACTGCTTGCCCCTCCCACCTCCACCAGCAGAGGGTGAATGCCTGCTGGTTCCGCCTCCACCGTCGTGGGAGGACTGCTTGCCCCTCCCACCTCCACCAGCAGAGGGTGAATGCCTGCTGGTTCTGCCTCAACCGTCGTGGGAGGACTGCTTGCCCCTCCCACCTCCACCAGCAGAGGGTGAATACCTGCTGGTTCCGCCTCAGCCGCCGTGGGAGGACTGCTTGCCACTCCCAGCTCCACCAGCAGAGGGTAAATACCTGCTGGTTCCGCCTCAGCCGCTGTGGGAGGACTGCATTCCCCTCCCACCATTGCCATTGCCTGGGGATGGCTGTTCTGCATCGCCTGGGGCTGCCTTTTGTTCTCCACAGGACACAGGGTACGAGGGAGAAGTGGAGCTCCCGCTGCCGCCTCCATGGCCAGGGGCTCCCCTCCCGAGTTCGCCTTCCGAGGGTCCGCTGCTGCTGCCGTCGCCTTCCGAGGGTCCGCTGCTGCTGCCGTCGCCTTCCGAGGGTCCGCTGCTGCTGCCGTCGCCTTCCGAGGGTCCGCTGCTGCTGCCGTCGCCTTCCGAGGGTCCGCTGCTGCTGCCGTCGCCTTCCGAGGGTCCGCTGCTGCTGCCGCCAGGGATCCTGCTTCGCCTGGGGTCGTCGACGGTCCGGCTTCACCTGGGGTCGCCAGGGATCCTGCTTCGCCGGGGGTCGCTACACGATGGCCGGAGCTCCATGAAAGGGAGCTGCCAGAAATGAAGAAAGGGGGGGAGGTCAGGAGACCAGCTCCCCCAGCCGCACTTTCGCGGCTGGAGATCATGTGGTCGGAGCCCCACGGAGGGGAACTGCCGGCCATGAGGAAGGGGGGAGAGGTCAGGAGACCAGCTCCCCCAGCCGCACTTTCGCGGCAGGATAGAGTGTGGCGGGAGCCCCGGAAGAGGGAGCTGCCGGCCACGAAGAATGGGGGGGTGCCAGAGATTCCACCATGGCCACCCCCCAGAAGTAACTTGCTTCCCCCTCTTCCGGGACTTTAAGACTGAGGGGGGAGGTGGCCGTTGGGGCCATGTGTGCTGCGCACAAGGGGGGGCATGTGTGGCGGAGTGTACCGCCCCTATTTATTATTATTTGTATTTTTGTTTGCGGCGCGGGTAAAAGCGCCGTGTCTTTTATTATTATTTAAAAACCCCGTGAGGATGCATGGCTGATCAGCTACTGATTACTTAAATAGCTGACAGTCATGCATCCTTACCAAACGCGTGCAGACTCTGGCCGGGGGATAATAAGATAATTACCAACTAGTTAATCCCTCGGCCAGAGTATATAAACCTGCAGCTCTCTGCACTTGATGTTGGGGTGTTGGAGTAGAGAGTACGGGGAGCGGAGAGAAGGATAATATTTAAAAAAACAATTGCTAATACGTGCTGGATAAATCCAGCACGGCACTTACTTGTTTGTTTATTTATTCGTTTGGCCCTCGTGCCCTTTTGTTTGTATTTTGTTTAAATATTTTGTTTGTTTATTATTAAATACGCTGAGTGCTTTTGCACTCAGTTTCACCCGCCCATCCACTGTTTTTGGAGTCAGTTACTTCCTGGTCCGTGACGTCATCCACCACACCACTGCGAGCCAGACTGTCACACACACATACAGTACAGACGCACAGCACAGACACACTGACACACATACAGTACAGAAACACAGCACTGACACACATACAGTACAGACACACAGCACACACACTGACACACATACAGTACAGATACACAGCACAGACACACTGACACGCATACAGTACAGACACACAGCACAGACACACTGACACACATACAGTACAGACACACAGCACAGAGACACTGACACACATACAGTAGAGACACACAGCACAGACACACTGACACACATACAGTACAGACACACATACAGTACAGACACACAGCACAGACACACTTACACACATACAGTACAGACACACAGCACAGACACACTGACACACATACAGTACAGACACACATACAGTACAGACACACAGCACAGACACACTTACACACATACAGTACAGGCACACAGCACAGACACACTGACACACATACAGTACAGACACACAGCACAGACACACATACAGTACAGACACACAGCACAGACACACTGACACACATACAGTACAGACGCACAGCACAGACACACTGACACACATACAGTACAGACACACAGCACAGACACACTGACACACATACAGTACAGATACACAGCACAGACACACTGACACGCATACAGTACAGACACACAGCACAGACACACTGACACACATACAGTACAGACACACAGCACAGAGACACTGACACACATACAGTACAGACACACAGCACAGACACACTGACACACATACAGTACAGACACACTGACACACATACAGTACAGACACACAGCACAGACACACATACAGAACAGGCACACAGCACAGACACACTGACACACATACCGTACAGACACACAGCACAGACACACTGACACACATACAGTACAGATACACAGCACAGACACACTGACACACATACAGTACAGACACACAGCACAGACACACTGACACACATACAGTACAGACACACAGCACATACACACTGACACACATCCAGTACAGACACACAGCACATACACACTGACACACATACAGTACAGACACACAGCACAGACACACTGACACACATACAGTACAGACACACAGCACAGACACACTGACACACATACAGTACAGACACACAGCACAGACACACTGACACACATACAGTGCAGACACACAGCACAGACACACTGACACACATACAGTACAGATACACAGCACAGACACACTGACACACATACAGTACAGACACACAGCACTGACACACATGCAGCACAGACACACTGACACACTGACACACATACAGTACAGACACACAGCACAGACACACTTACACACATACAGTACAGGCACACAGCACAGACATACTGACACACATACAGTACAGGCACACAGCACAGACACACTGACACACATACAGTACAGACACACAGCACAGACACACTGACACACATACAGTACAGGCACACAGCACAGACACACTGACACACATACAGTACAGACACACAGCACAGACACACTGACACACATACAGTACAGACACACAGCACAGACACACTGACACACATACAGTACAGACACACTGACACACATACAGTACAGACACACAGCACAGACACACTGACACACATACAGTACAGACACACAGCACAGACACACTGACACACATACAGTACAGACACACTGACACACATACAGTACAGACACACAGCACAGACACACTGACACACATACAGCACAGACACACAGCACAGACACACTGACACACATACAGTACAGACACACAGCACAGACACACTGACACACATACAGTACAGACACACTGACACAGACACACTGACACACATACAGTACAGACACACAGCACAGACACACTGACACACATACAGTACAGGCACACAGCACAGACACACTGACACACAAACAGTACAGACACACAGCACAGACACACTGACACACATACAGTACAGACACACAGCACAGACACACTGACACACATACAGTACAGACACACAGCACAGACACACTGACACACATACAGTACAGGCACACAGCACAGACACACTGACACACATACAGTACAGACACACAGCACAGACACACTGACACACATACAGTACAGACACACAGCACAGACACACTGACACACATACAGTACAGACACACTGACACACATAAAGTACAGTCAACCACACACACAGTGACACACACAAACAGTACACTCATTACACACACTGACACACAGTACACACACACACAGTGACACACACAAACAGTACAGACACTCAGTACACACACTGACGCACAGTACACACACACACTGTCACACACAAACAGTACAGACACTCAGTACACACAGTGACACACACAAACAGTACAGACACTCAGTACACACACTGACGCACAGTACACACACACAGTGACACACACAAACAGTACAGACACTCAGTACACACACTGACACACAGTACACACACACACAAACAGTACAGACACTCAGTACACACACTGACGCACAGTACAAACACACACACTGACACACACAAACAGTACAGACACTCAGTACACACACTGACGCTCAGTACACACACACACACATTGACACACACAAACAGTACAGAAACATACACTACAGACACACTCAAACAGTACATACACATATACACACACACACACACAGTAGAGACACACACATTACAGACACACTCAGTACAGACACACACACAATACACACACACAGTACAGACACACACAGACAGTAGAGACACATACACTACAGACACACTCAAACAGTACATACACATATACACACTAACAAAGACACACAATACACACACACACACAGTAGAGACACACACATTAGACACACTCAGTACAGACACACACACAATACACACACACAGTACAGACACACACAGACAGTACAGACACACACACACGTCTATATTACTAAGTGGGAACTATGATTCTCCACCAACCAAGTGGGGACAATAGATTCCCAACATTTCCATGAAGTGAAACAGACATAGAACATTATGTTTTAAGCTGTATATTGATAATATTTGTGCAAATTTTTTTTTTAAAAAAATCAGCCAAGTGGGGACCGGGCAGCCCTCTCCATAGAGGCAGAATCTCCAGATGCCTGCTTCACCCGCCCTGCACTACTGGATTCAATGCAGCCCGAGCGAGCTCTGTACTAATGTGACGTGCATTTTAACAGGGAAATCAGAGAATCACCTGCAAGACACAGGGAAACATGCTTATGATAATGCTTTGCACGAATGCTCTCAAAATGAGGTGTTGGAGTCTTGAGTGAGGTTGATATTTGATAACTTGTAAAAGTTAGTAAACTGAGTTGTTGCCAGTTACTGTGTAAAATGTGCGCATTTTAACCTTAGAGGAAACGCTGAACTTGAGTACCTAGTGCTGGTACCTAGAACACAAGAAGCAGACGTGTAGAGGTAGATTTTCAAGGATGAACTCTTGTGCTTAGATGTTTAGATGAGTGTCTAATGTTAGGGCAATTTTCAACAGTATAAACAGTGTTACCTGTAGATACTGCAGCATAGCCTACTGATGAGAAAATCATCTGAGTGCAGGAGGTCAGACAGCTACTGTAGGATCAGATGGACTGAGCCTCTGAGTCCCTGCTCACAGACTGGGGTACAAACACTGAGCTGAATAATTAAATAAACCCCACGTAGTGTGTAATGTGCAGCACAGAATGGGAGTTAAGTGCAGGGCTCAGGTGGGGTGCTGGTACCTAGAACACAAGAAGCAGACGTGTAGAGGTAGACTTTCAAAGATCAACTCTTGTGTTTAGATATTTAGATGAGTGTCTAATGTTAGGGCAGTTGTCAACAGTATTCAACATGACACGTCTACAGTGAGTGGTTTAGATGCCCTGAGTTGCACTGCAGGGACCTGGTGGCAGTCATGAAGTTGCCTCACGCTAGGTTCAGCTTTCACATTATTTTTGCACACAAATCTCACATGGCTTCAATAGGTCTAGTGGTTCACATGACACATGAGATTGCAATGCTACTGTGGTTTGTGAATCACACTGAAGTGATTACACTGCATACCTTGAGAGACAGGAGTGGAAGAGGGGCTCGAGGATTCTCCTTCTGTAAACAGAAAAAAGAGAAAAAAGAAAGTTTATAACAAACCCAGATTGCTGAAGTGGTTCTGAATCCACTGAAGTGATTACACTGCATACCTTGAGAGACTGGAGTGGAAGGGGGGCTTGTGGGGTCTGAATCTGTAAAGAAAACACATATATTTTGAAAGCATGTTTTAAACAGTTGCAATTGTTGCTGGCATTTCCCAGTCCGCTTTTTCTTGTGCGTTGCCAGTTGTGCTCAATGTATTTCTGAGACAAACACCCAAGTACCTAATTTTCACTAAGTCAGGATGTACTTACAAGCCTTGAAAACAAATTTCTATGACATGTCTTGTTTTCCCAGCGTGTTGGGAGCAATAGACTGCACACGTGCCACTAACCCCTCCAGCTCATTCTGAGCATCTGTATAGGACCGTGATCTATTGTGTGTTAATTTAAGCCCTCCCAACCCAGACGGCGCTCGGCTAATTGTGCGCCACCCTCTCGAGACTCCCGGCCACGGTTGGCGATAACATAGCCTGGATTCGAACCAGCGATCTCCAGGGGCCGGTTTTTCAAAATTTTTAATCCAGACAAAATTTATCTGGATTTTGTAATCCTGCTTTTTGTGATCCAGATTATTTTTATCTGGATCCGCCACGTGCATGCAACATCATTCTAGCATGCATTGTATTGCACAATATTGCTATCATGCGCAAGGTGCTATTTATCGGGGAGGACTTGAATGCTAATTTTCCGGTGCCTCAAGAACAACACCGTGATACACCTTTAACATCACAGGAGGATCGATTTGCTGGATGTGCAATGAGAGATGCTTTTGTAAGAAACTACTTTTAAAAGGGTCCTGGTTTAAACCTTAATTTAAACTTTGACATTAAAAGATCTTCTAAATAACACGTACACGCATACACATACAGCATGTGTTGGACAAATAACATTTCCTTTATAGGTTGAGTGCTCTCGAGCAAACAGCTGTTTTCTTTTTCTTTATGCGACAGATGCTGTTAATGAAGAGTTATATACAAACATGAATAATACAATAAAACCAACCGTGGGGAATGTGGCACATTGTTTTTAAGATATATTATTATGTTTTCCATCTAAATGGAGATGAAATTTAATTGTTTCACAAAGTTGTTCCATTTGAATCCACCTTCCGAGTGGTATCAAAATGATGCTGATATTTTGCATCAGAGTAATCGTGATCTCATCTTTAAATTCTGAAAAACCCAATTGCAACATTTAATCGTGATTAAAAGTGCGATCGGATTACCAAAACTAGATCCGGATCACAGTAATCTCAATCGCATTTCGATGTTTTGAAAAACCGGCCCCAGGCTATAGAGCACACCCTACTCTCCCAGTGAAGTGCCTTAGCTGGATGCGCCACTCGGGAGCTCACTAGGTATTATATTGATAGAACCTTGACAACACAGTTAGCAGCCTAATTCTTCTCGATTATTTTACAGCAGATACCTACAATGTACTCGCATATTGTACTTTGATTGCACAGACACACGCAATAGTGCGTGAGCATCATTCTGTACAATCCACGTAGGGACGATTCTGTACAAATATAATATGGCATTATAGAAACACAGTTATAGTCTAATTACTGAGGATATTGTACACTGAATGCTTTTTCACTTTTGACTCAGAATAATTATCATTAATTAAACAAATAGGCAGGTACTGTGGTGCAAAGGCGCTGCACCATTTTATTTTAAAGAACAAAAATAAAATAAAAGGTTTGAACAAAACAAAATCACGAACACCAAACAGAGT
Source organism: Acipenser ruthenus (assembly GCF_902713425.1). NCBI lineage: Eukaryota > Metazoa > Chordata > Actinopteri > Acipenseriformes > Acipenseridae > Acipenser > Acipenser ruthenus. The sequence continues at coordinate 7,037,902 of NC_081231.1, read as the reverse complement.
GCAGACAGCTGCAGGCTTATATGCAGGTGACCATCTCCCGATTAGCAACAATTAAACAATGAATGAACTCGGGAGATGGTCACCTTCTGCACAGGGTTTGTAATGTGGATGCAAAACAATACAAAACATACAGCTCTTCACCATCACATAAACAAATAATAATAATAATAATAAAAAAAATAATAATACAACAAAACAACTACAAAATAATAAATCACACAGGGGCGGAGGGGCACCACGTTCTAAAAACAAACAAACAATCATGTACAGGGCTCCTCGCCCTGTTACAGTATCGTTTTGTGTTGTTTATTTGTTTAATTAAAAGGCTCATTAGTGCAGGTAACCATGCAGCTTTCTGTGTCTGAGTCTCTGTGCCTTCAGATAACATATAGGAGGCTACTGCGCCACGCAGGGTAATACCTTACATAAATCAGAGTAGGTTTCAAAATATCTTGATGTATTTTGTACTATATTGTGGAACATATTGCAATAGATTTAAAAATGAATAAATCCCCATTGCTGTTAAAATACAGTGGTTTGCAGAAGTATTCGCCCCCCTTGCAAAGTTTTCACATTTTGTTGAATTACAAATAATTTATGCAGTTTTTCAACTAACTTTTTGTATGCAAAGCTGTAGTGGTTAAACTGAACACTGTTATATGAGGAGGAGGTTAAATGTCAGCAAAACTTGCAAAGAAAATGTACAAAATGAAATTTACTGGTTGCATAAGTATTCAGCCCCTTAAGTGAGTACTTGGTAGAAGCACCTTTTGCAGCAATTACTGCAATGAGTCTTTTTGGATAGGTCTCTAATAGCTTTACACAGTAGGATGGTGACATTTTTGCCCATTCTTCACTTGCTCCAGTTCTGATAAGTTTGTTGGGGATCGTTGATGGACTGGAATCTTCATGTCTCGCCATAAATTTTCGATTGGATTCAAGTCAGGACTTTTACTGGGCCACTCAAGAACATTAATTCGCTTTTTGTTCAACCACTCCAGTGTGGCTTTGGCTTTGTGCTTCGGGTCATTTCCCTGCTGAAATATGAATTTACTCCCCAGTTTCAGAGTCTTGGCTGACTCATACAGGTTTCCCTCAAGGATTCCCCTGTACTTTGCACCATCCATTCTCCCCTCTATCCTGACAAGCTTCCCAGTCCCTGCTGAAGAGAAGCATCCCCATAACATGATGCTGCCACCACCATGCTTGACAGTTGGGATGGTGTTGACTGGGTGATGTGCAGTGTTGGGCTTGCGCCAGACGTAACGCTTGGAATTCAGACCGAAAAGTTCAATTTTTGTCTCGTCTGACCACAAAACCTTTTTCCACATCTGCAGTGTAGCATTGTTGCTACATATGTGGGTGTAATTTTCACTCACCTGTCTTTTTAAGTAAAGGCAGTAGCCTGGCCAGGCCAACCTATAAAAACTACATTTCCCAGTATCCATTTCTCTCTTTCTTTCACCCCATTGGTCCATTCAAAATTTCATCCACCAATCCTCTCACACAGTCAATCTTCACCTGTCTCTTATTTCTCTGATTGTGGGGGGTTGGGAGTGTGTTTTTTTTTCCTGTAGCTAGCACCTTTGTGAGAGTCTGTCTACCTTTTGAAAGCCTAATCTTTATACTGTTAGCTAGATATTATTCTTTAGCCTTTGTTTTTCTTTTTGTCTGCTGCTTTAGTTTATTGTCTAGTTACTGTTTTTTGCTTAATTAGGTGGGGTAGTTTCTTTTGTGTTTTTTGCTGGAGTGTGTGGTTGTATGTTTTTGTGCATCTGTTCTGGACTGTTTGCAACCTCAGTTTTCATCAAACATCCATTTCATCGCTCTCAATGTTTTTCATCTCCTGAAGACCTCTACATCATCATGAAAAGGCTCTTGGGTCTGGCAAGCCAATAAAATTATTTCTGCTGTTTAATCTAGAATTGGTAATTGTAAACACATGGCATTTAAAATGAACAACCCCAATACAAATACTTCAACACAGATTTGTATTTATTTTTTTAAGTTGTAATTGTGTTTCTTCTGGATTTAAATATCAGTAATGAAGAGTGAGTGCTTCAAACCTGGACTGAAATATTCAACCTCAAAACTATATCAAAAAAACAACACCTGAAGAAAGATTTGTGTTTATTGAAGAGACCGCTGCTGTAGGAGAGTAAGATCGGGAGATTGGCGGGTAGGATAGTAGGGAGTACATTTACAAGAGGGATCCTAATTAACTGGGAATAAACTCATCATTTTGTGTCGTTGGCAATGTTACCTGAAAGCAGCGTCAATGTTATTTCATAACATTAGTTACGAACGTTCTCGTAACATTACGAAAACCTTCCAAAAAATGTTCTTTAAAAATTACTTCATGTTATCCTGACTTTCGAATAACATTCTCCTAACGTTCTGGGCACATCATTGTGTTAGCTGGGTTACTATCCAATCTATTACTGACACCTTGTGGTCATGATTCGCAACTGCACGTCATTAAAGTTGCTTAACATTCAATTTCTGCAAGTGTGTCACATGATACTAGTTTCGTGTTGTTTGTATACTCTTAGTAAATTAATGGTACAACCAAAAATATGTTTTAAAACAAACATTTATTTATTTTCACAACATAGAACAGCATAAACATTCTGCATGGACAGATGTGATCGCACAGTTCCGTTTTTACAAAGCTGGTAAAGGATTTCCTCGTGAGTCAGGGCAGTACATGTGCTTATTAGAGTGACTCTATCCTACTTACAGTGCATCGACTCAAACAACACTGGGGTAAAAAAAGCCCCCATAACTGACCCCTGTCACGCAATTAAGCGATCATTTTTTAAAAACTAGTTCTGTGAGTAAATCCTTTACCAGCTTTGAAAAACGGAACTGTGCGATCACATCTGTCCATGCACAATGTATTCCTTTTTAATTTATTGGAATGGCTGCTGCCCGCTAAAGCTCACCGGAAGATGATTATCAATCCCTCCTAATAAATAATAATTATAATCATTTATAGCCTAATAATCTGATTCTCACGCGCATTGTCTACAACACTGACATTTAATCAGTAGAGGGGTTGGAGAGAAGAGAGGAGCTCCGATTGGCTGGCTGGCTGACAAGAGGGGAGCTCCGATTGGCTGACTCGGTGACGAGAGGAGCTTCGATTGGCTGGCTGGGTGACAAGAGGGGAGCTCCGATTGGCTGACTCGGTGACAAGAGAGGAGCTCCGATTGGCTGACTCGGTGACAAGAGAGGAGCTCCGATTGGCTGGCTGGGTGACAAGAGAGGAGCTCCGATTGGCTGGCTGGGTGACAAGAGAGGAGCTTCGATTGGCTGGCTGGGTGACAAGAGGGGAGCTCCGATTGGCTGGCTGGGTGACAAGAGGGGAGCTCTGATTGGCTGACTCGATGACAAGAGAGGAGCTCCGATTGGCTGGCTGGGTGACAAGAGGGGAGCTCCGATTGGCTGGCTGGGTGACAAGAGGGGAGCTCTGATTGGCTGACTCGATGACAAGAGAGGAGCTCCGATTGGCTGGCTGGGTGACAAGAGGGGAGCTCCGATTGGCTGGCTCGGTGACAAGAGGGGCGATCCGATTGGCTGGCTGGGTGACAAGAGGGGAGCTCCGATTGGCTGGCTGGGTGACAAGAGAGGAGCTCCGATTGGCTAACGTCTAACGTCAGGGCCGGCATTAGGGCAAGGCAAGCAAGATAAATTAACCAATCAGGTTTGAGTTTAGTTACGTGATAGAATAACCAATCAGCTTCTGAGTTTAGTTGACGAGCCAACCTCCGTTTAAAAAAAAAAAAAAAAAAAAAAGTTATCTTGGTTGACTGACAGACATTCCCAGCACCCAGTTTCTTTGTATAATCCCTGCCATGTTACTGTAGCCTATCAGGCTTTGCTGAGCTGACTCGCTTGTGTTTCAACTGCTAGTTTCGGACACACTGGAGGGAGTGTGAAGTACTGGGACTTGTGAGGAAATTATTTATTTCAAACTGGCTACGGTACCTTTTGTTTTTTTTTAACTAATGCATTATTTAAGCATTCATTTTTGTTTAAAGAAATACGTGCTCGGTTTAGATAACTGTATCGCATGAAAAGAAACTACAGCTGAATGAGGATTTTACGAGAATGGAGAGGGAGTAAGTACAGACATTTATTATAATAATATAGTACAATATTGAAGTTTAATATTCTGTTTTTGGCTCGTTGTCCCGTTTTTCACAAACGCATGTTACCATACAGGGATGTCAGTAAAATTCGATTTTATAAAAATGATCGCAGCTTTAACATTGTTCATGTGGTTAAGATACGTAAGGCTTCTGTTTACTTTACAAGTAGCGTACAATTACACTGTAGATACATGCCGTTTCATTGTGCTTTAAACAAGTCATAAACGGCTGGTTTGTGATTTTATATTGAAGTTCAGTAAGATCATTAATGTAGCATTATATATATATATATATATATATATATATATATATATATATATATATATATATATATATATATAATGTAAGGACTGGGAATAATCGACCCGCATAAGTTGTAACAAAGTTGACTAATAATAGCAGTCAATTGCCACAGCGAAAACAATTATGAAAAGGGGGCCACAAACAGAGGCTACCAAAAATACATTTATTACTACAAAGGAAAATGGACACAAGTTGTCTGAACAACATCCTATAGAAAACTACTGGAAGGCAATGAATGTCACTAGAAGTAAAAAATAAAGAAATCACAATAACAGTCCCGAACAAACAAAACAATGAAGGCAATATAAAAATCACCAAAAAAACAAACAAACAATGTCCCAGAAAAATCCTAAGCAAACATCCCAAAAATAAATCACATGAATGGCCATTCAGAAAAAAAACTGTAATCCAGTAGAGAAATCATTGAAGAAGATCTCACCCTGGCTGCTCTTGATCCGGTGCTGGTTCTGTGAATCTGCAATGCAGTTGTTGTAAATCCTTTGAACAAAAAAACTGGCAAAAACAAACAGAACCCCAAACAAAAAAGGAATGCAGGGAAAAACTGGTGGTCAAGAAAATGCAGCCTGCGCTGTTAGGATAGTTGAAAAGAGAAAAACAAAAACTATATTTTGCAAAATAATGGAAAAACAAAAAAAGTATAGTACTAAAACAAAAGATCCTAACAAACAAAGGTGCGCAACAACCACACCCCCAATCTCCTTCCTTCTCCCCCCCCTCCTAAAACAGGAAACAGGAAACAGGAAACAGGAACTCAAGGCCTTTCCCCATCAGGTGACTCGTGGAGGGAAAAAAGGAGCAAGCTCAAATCATTACCGTAAAACCCCCAGTAAAAGGGTAATGAAAAAAAACACAGGTAAAACAAACCAATTGAATGGAAACATATAGATGCCCTGAAAAGCTCTAACAATAAGAGACAGGAATAACTATATAAGGCAAGCAAAAAAGGAGCTAATAATAAAAAAGAAAAGACATTGCCTGCCAGGCTCTGCTATTCAGAATTATGAATAAGCAGGTGATGCATTTCCTGCAACACTGTGTGTGGCTACTGCCACAAGTACAGTAACTCTTCTACTTAGTTTAAACAGCTTGGTGGTTTAATTTAGTGCCCTAAATCAGTAACATCTAGGGGGCAGCAGTCATCTTCTGGAGTTCGTTGCAATTGGTGCTTACAAGCATACTAGTTTAGTCTAGTCCTGCGATACTAACCACGGGATCTTCCACAGCTTTTTGTTCACTGCAATTGACCCATATATTCCACTCACTATTTTCTGTAGGAGTCTAACCATGATTGCAAGCATCATACAAACACAAGGAGGACTACGGAAGCTCATTAGCACCAGAAAGGATATTTGTTGCGTTATTTTGTAACAATGATTGTGTTATTTTGCAATAAATAGATCGTTTTGGTAATTAACACATCACTATCCTGTAACTATTCCCAACCAGTGTCTTCAGTTTGCTTTAAAGTGAGTTGTATGCTTGTATTTAATGTTAGACTGGTACACAGTATTGATAGGTGAGAGACTCCATCTCCACAGGGGACAGTAAAAAAAAACAAGACATTTTAGTTTTGAAGTTGCTAAACTTGTTTATTACTTTTTATTTATTATTTTGCCATTTTTAAATATGCTTTACCAGACTTCTCTGTGTTATACAATGCTTCCATATGCTTTACCATACCTCTCTGTGCTTTACAATGCTTCCCTATGCTTTACCAGACCTCTCTGTGCCTTACAATGCTTCCCTATGCTTTACCAGACCTCTCTGTGCTTTACAATGCTTCATTATCCTTTACCATACCTCTCTGTGCTTTACAATGCTTCCCTATGCTTTACCAGACCTCTGTGCTTTATTACACTTTCCTGTGCTTTTACTGTGGGATGCTTTTATAAGGGACTATATTATTGATTATTGCATTAGGAAATTGAATCATAGAATTATAATGGGATTAAAATAAGTGATAATTAAACACAACCTCCACCAATACATGACAATACATGTGAATTAATATTTAGAGAATTTTGCCACGATGTATTCTCCATCATGAGGCTTATAGTCAGTAACTCCTGAAACAGCAAAGGAAAAGTACATTAATTTTATTGTATTAATTTAAATTTATATATATACAGACACTTTAAAAATGTCCCGTTCTTGTACTGGACAGAGCAATCTTGAACAGAAATATGTTTCCAATCTTTGAAGCAGCAGGTGTGTTTTTCGTTGAAGACGCTGTAAAGAAATGGTGCAGCTTTCTGCAGGGTGTGTTCAATCGTTTACCAGGAAGGAAGCAAACTGAACCGGCTGCCAGGTTCCTGAATGCAGTGCGACAGGCAGTGTGTCAATCAGGCAAACGTTAACTGTTTTTATTTTTCACATGTGTAAAAATACAGCCTTAGCGTACTAGTTTAGTGAGACAGTAGTCTTGTACCATAAGAGATAGGGAAAGGGGGGGTCGACTGGACAGATTCTCTGTTTAGTGAGGAGACCGACAGTATTCTTGTACCGTCAGAGACAGGGAAAAGGGGGTCAACTGGACACTTCTATTAGTTTAGGAGGAGACAGTCAGGCAGGCAATCTTCTAATTAAACTGAGATCTGTACCTTGAGCCAAAGTGGTATTCCCAGTAAGAAATTGCCAGTATGTTCGCTCCTCCGTGTTCCCAGCTAAACCTTGGATACTGGTGACAAATGGACCCCAACTGCTTTGCTCCACAGTGAACCTAGAAACCAGTATGAAAATGTGATTATCATTTTTTATGAGGTTTGCAATCATTCCAAGCGCTTATTAATATTGCAGTCACTCAAACACTGTGTTTTGTTTTTTTTTTTTTTGCTGAGTCTGTGTTGCTTTGCCTGTGAGTTCAGGAGCTGCTCTTCAGTTCTAGCTGCGCTGCCATAGACAGGTTAGATCAGCCAGTCTTTATAGAAATAAAAGCCAGCGTTATCTAGTGATCTAACACTTTAGAGTTTTAATCTGCTGGCAATATGCTAGCTGTGCACGAGATGGTGGTTATGTTTTGTTTTTTTTCTAATAAAGCAGGTTTGGTAATAAGACCAGTGCCACCCATTCCAGGTTTTACTAGTGGCTTGATTAGCAACAAGCTCAGGTGTGTCTTATTAAACTCATAGTGAAACCAGAAATGGTTCACAGTGCTGCACAACAGGAGTCTTATTTCCATCCTTGAAGCCTACATTAACCCTAAATCTTCCATTCGCTCCATGGCTCTCAGATGTGCAGTTTTTAATGAAACATAGTTACAGCAAACATGGATTTTCATTGTAAAACTGTGGTATCTGGCACTCCACTGGGTTAAAGAAAGCTCTCAGTTCCGGAACCTTATTCTTAGTAAATGTGTTTCACCCACACTTCCTAGGCAGCTCCTGTGCAGTTTCTAAAGAAATACATAGTTATGGTGAATTCTCGTGCCTGAATTTTGCAGGCGATATCTTGGCCGCCTCCTCCATGACCCGCAGCAGCGAGGACCCCGTGGGGACCGTCACATCGATGAGGTCATTGAAGGTGTAGCGAAGGCCGTCCTCCACTGTGTAGTGTACGGTCAGTACACCCTGCTGGGCAGCGGGGGGTGCTAGAGGCACTAGAGGCAGCGGCGAATCAGCAGGGTTCTCTATACAGATGAAAGGGCAGTAAAGAAATTGGTTTTATTTCTTGCACTGGTCTCTCTCTCTCTCGTTCTCTCATATATATATATATATATATATATATATATATATATATATATATATATATATATATACATATATATATATATATATATATATATATATATACATATATATATATATATATATACACACATACACACACACACAATGTGATTAAAGTTTACCACATCAATGTACCATATCTCACAAACGGTAGGGCATAGGAAGGTGAAATTGCAACCATCGAGTGCGTAACATCCGCAACAGGCCGTGTTCAAGAGCTGCTGTTCACAAGTTAATCAAAACATTTGAGGAAACAGGTTGTACTTGTGATAAGCCTCGTAATGGCAGACCACCGACACCAACTGAAACTGTCGCTGAGATCAGCCATGCTGTAGCACAATCTCCCAGCACAAGTGCACTGGAGGAGACAGATTTCATCAGACGTGTCGATTTTGCGTTGCAGTTCTTGGCACGACTGGAATTGGATGACCAGTGGCCTGCTAATATCCTGTGGATGGATGAACCACACTTCACCCTGTCTGGAAGTGTGAACACGCGCACCTGTGTTATCTGAGGAGACTAATCCACATGCAACATTTGCGAGACCCCTACATGATGTTAAAGTGACAGTGTGGTGTGGCTTTACGGCTGACTTTGTTATTGGACCGTTCTTTTTTGAAGCGCCATAGGTAAGGGGACCTCAAACATACACAGTCACTGCTGCACGATACCACACCATGCTGATAACCCATGTCATTCCTATGCTGCAGCAACAAGATGTGATCAACACTACAGTCTTCATGCAGGATGTGGCCCCTCCACATATATTAGTAACCAGGTGAAACGCGTCTTGCAGGAGCACTTTCAGGACAGAATCATTGCACGTCACTTTCCTTGTGAATGGCCACCTCATTCACTGGACCTTACACCAGTGGATTTCTGGTTATAGGGGTACCTGAAGTCACGCGTGTACCGAGGGATCCCTCGCACAATTCTGGACCTCAAGGATGCCATTGTCTGGGAGATGGCCAGCATACCTGATGAGATGTGTAATGCTGCCGTAATGTCTGTTGTCACATGAATGCAATTCATTCTGGATCATGAAGGAGCACATATTGAACACTTGTGACTATCAGAGGAAGGTCATAGTGGTGCCCCCTGGTGACAACAATTAATAACTATGGCATTTGTGTCCCCATGGTTCCCTTAACAACCGTATGCAATTTCACCTCCCTGTGCCCTACCGTTTGTGAGATATGGTGCGTTGATGTGGTAAACTTTCTTACCTCGTATGATGAACTCCACACACAAAGTGAACTCCCAGTCTACATGTCGCTTGGGTCAGGAGAAAAGCCAGTCTCTTTCCCAGAGATCCTTTATATAATCCTTTTTTGGCAAACTTCATCAGCTAAAATGTTAACTAAAAGACAAAGCAGCTCCACAGAGCGTCGAAGCTCTGCCCGTTCTCCCCCAAGAAAGAGAATGAGTAAATCCACTCATTCCCACGGCAGCAGAGAGAGAGATGCAGCGGCCATTACCGAGACCCCACCGAGGCTACCCAGCCAACAACTCCACAGGAATTCCTGCCCCTGCTAACCAAGGATAGTTAGAAAGCTCAAGACAACCTGTACCTCTGCAGGGTAACACCGGTGGCTGACACAGCTGCAGCAGCTTGGAGTGCACAAGACCAATACTACTGTGCTGACACTCGCAGTATGGGAGATGATGACGTCATGGACAACGCCCCTGATGATGACGTGTCAGCAACTGGAGAAGTTGTTTCAATGGTACACACTAATGCACAGGCGGTTTTGAGAAGGATATTCTCAACGCTAATACCCAGACTTTAGTTAAGGAGGATGATGTCCTGAGCATCTTAGATGCAAACATTAAACAAGCCTTCCATGAGGCAGTCTGGAGGCCCATTGAGGCTTTATGGAAAAAAAACCTGCATGTGCTCCATCATATCTACACAGAGTAGATACATTCTATAGAGTACCTACTGGACACAAAGAACATCTTTTTAAGCAGCCCAAAATAGATACTATAATGTCTACACCAACCACCAGCACATCCTCCAAATCCTCTACACCAGTGGGTGCAGACAGGAAAATTGATACCTTCTTGAAGAAGGACTGCACTGCCTCCACTTGCAATATGCCCGTCTACAATTATCAGATCCACACAGCCAAATATCAACACAAATTATGGAGCCAGGTGTCTGCTGCCTTACAGACCCCTACTCCAGAGAACATCAAACTCACCATGCAGCTTGCAGAAGAGGGAAAAAATACTGCAAAAATCCAGCTGCAAGAGGCATGTGATAGCATGTAGCTGTAGCAAGTGTTGTCTCTGCACGACGAGTTCTTCAGATGAAAACATCCTCCTTAACTCCTGACACACAATCCAAGATCATGGCGTTACCATTTCAAGGGGACTTACTATTTAGCACTGACCTCAAGGATTACCTAACAGAGATGAAGGAGGCAAGGCAAGCCATTAGATCCTGCTCAACAACAGGCAAAACTATACCCCCTAATAGGGGGTATTTTAATAGGCAAAGGTTTTTCAGGCCTCAGCCAACACAATCAACCCTTGGAGGGCAGAGCAGGTTCCAAAGGGGAAAAGGTTCCAGACCATATGGATCCTTCCGTGGCTTTGCAAGAGGTAGAGGCAGACCCTCTACACCCACCCCTCACTTCTGCCAGTAGGGGGAAGAGTTTCATATTTAAAAAAAAAAAATGGCAGAAAATAACATCAAACCCATGGGTCATGGGACTCATACAACACGGCTACAAAGTACCATTCCGGTCCCACCCACCAGCAACAGGGATCATCTGGATGCGACTGGACTGGACAGGTCCACAAGGGGTCTTTCTACAGGAGGAGAGAAGATCCATGCTTCTTTCCCATGCCATAGAACTGGTCCCCTCATCTTCGCAGAGGCAGGGCCACTACTCCAGGTATTTTTTAATACTCAAAAAGAACAGGAAGTTAAGACCCATTTTAGACCTCAGAGGCCTGAACAAATACATCTTAACAGAAAAGTTCAGCATGGTATCTGGACACTGTCATCAAGGCAGTTCAACCCGGAGGCTGGATGGTCTCGATAGACCTCAAGGATGCCTATTTTCATCTTCCAATACACAACAATTACAGGAAATACCTTCGGTCTGCCATCAAGGAAGGCATGTACCAATTCAAGGTGCTTCCCTTCGGGATCTCCACAGCCCCCAGAGTGTTCACCAAGGTGATGGTAGAAGTCGCTTCACATCTACGAAACAAGGGCATCCACGTTTACCCCTACATCGATGACTTGTTGACATGAGCCCCATCCAGGGAAAGGGCATTAGAACACAGGGATACAACCCTTCAACTGTTTCAGGACCTGGGCTTGTTAGTAAACAGGGAAAATCCTTGCTGTCCCCAGCACAGTCTTTGGTGTTCCTGGGGGCCCATTTCAACATAACCTCAGGGAAGGTGTATCTCCCAGAGGAGAGAGTGACCACCATTCGACAGCTGGCAGGTCATTTCAATGTGGGAGCCAGGCTATCGGCACACTTTTTTCAACAGTTTCTGAGGCACATGGCAGCAGCAGTTCCTCTGGTAAGAAACACACAATTACACATGAGACACACACGACATGGTCTCCTATCTTCATGGAACCCAACTCTTCCAGACTCTCACTGCATCAAGGTGTCTCTGGAAGCGGCAACAGAAGCAAAATGGTGGCGAGTCTCACCTTGAGTAACAGGCGGGCTACAGCTGTCTCAGCAACATCTGGCACTCCACCTGTATACAGATGCCTCCCTACTAGGGTGTGGAGCACACCTAAAGCAAGCACAAGTACAGGGAACCTGGTCACCAAAGAAACCACCACATAAACCATCTGGAGCGTTTAGCAATCTTCCTGGCACTGAAACACTTTGCACCAGTTTTAAAACAGGAACACGTCTAGTTCTTATCGACAACACCACGTCAGTACAATACATAAATCACCAGGGAGGCACAGTCATTGGAACTGTGCCTCCTGGCCTTAAGGATCTGGAATTGGTTTTACAATGGATTTCTCACAGACTGGGGTCAACCACAGGTAGACCTATTCACCACAGCAGAAAATACCCAACTGCCACTGTTCTGCTCCAGGTTCCAACAAGAAGCAGCCATGGCAGTAGACATCCCATGGTTAACCAGTTTAATGTATGCATATCCTCCCCTGCCATTAATTCCAGCTTTGCTCAGAAAGGTGAAAAGAGACCAGGCCAGTCTCATCCTAGTAGCTCCTTACTGGACGAAGAGATTCTGGTTCTCGGAAATACAAGAGATAGCAAAAGCCGGGCCAATACACTTATCAGTGACCCGCCATCTGCTGTCTCAGAACAGAGGGAGGATGCTGCACAACAACCCAGCATGGTTACAACTAGCTGCTTGGAAATTGAACAGCGGCAATTATTAGATCAGGGGCTGTCTGAACAAGTAACCAAGATCTTACTGGCTTCCAAAAAAGCATCTACTTTTCAAGCCTATACAGGTAAATGGAAGGAATTCATCCATTGGTGCAACTCAAAATCTTTGCACACCATCAATCTACCAACATTTTATTTTTTTATTTTTTATTTAGTAGTTGCCAATTCTCCCAATTTAGAATGTCCGATTATTTTTAGGCTCAGCTCACCACTACCATCCCTGCGCTGACTCAGGAGGGGTGAAGACGAACACACGCTGTCCTCCGAAGCGTGTGCCATCAGCCGCCTGCTTTTTTACACACTGCAGGCTCACCATGCAGCCACCTCAGAGCTACAGTCTCAGAGGACAACACAGCTCTGGGCAGCTCACAGTCAAGCCCGCAGGCGCCCCGCCAGAACACAGAGGTCACTGGTGCGCGGTGAGCCGAGGACACCCTGGCCGACCTAACCCTCCCAGCCCCACCGGGCGGCACTCAGCCAATTGTGCACCGTCCCCTAGGAGCTCCCATCCACGGTCGGCAATGGAATAGCCTGGACTTGAACCAGCGACATCAAGGCTATAGGGTGTATCCTGCACTCCACCAGATGAGCCACTCGGGGGGCCACCAAATCTACCAAAGTTTTTATCCTACCTGTGCTACCTACTCCATAAAGCTCTTGCACTCTCCTCCATCAAAGTGCACATCATTGCAATATCGAGCATTCTACCTGGATTCCTGGATTTACCTAGGTTTGTTAACCACCTAAGGCCTCCAAGGAAACATATCCTTCCACAATGGAACCTCAGTCTAGTCCTGAAAACTCATGGGGCCGCCGTTTGAACCCATGGCAACATGCAACCAAAAATTCCTCGCTTGTAAAACAGCATTCTTGGTAGCAATAATATCAGCAAGAAGGATAAGTGAAATACAGGCACTGGTCATTGATGCACCCTATTCCAGATCTTCAGGGACAGGATCAGACATAATCATCAATTTCTGCCAAAAGTGGTGACACAGTTCCATCTAGATCAGATCATAACTCTTCATGATTTTTTCCCCAAACCACATAAATCAAAATCAGAGGCCAGACATCACTTAATTGATGTCAGAAGAGCACTACCTGTCTACATTCATAGAACCATCAAAAAAGACCACCAGGACAGCACTTTGTAGCTTTCAATTCACAAAATCAAGGTAAACCTGTCTCCAAACAGACAATCTCCAGTTGGATCTTGCATCGAGTTTTGTTATAACCTGGACAAGAAACCGGTTCCAGGACCAGTAAAAGCCCACTCAGTGAGGGGTAGCTACTACATGGGCACATTTAAAATATGTCCCATTTCAAGACATTTGCAATGCAGCCATGTGGGCCTCCTCTGAGACCTTTACAAAACAACTTAAATGTATCTTCTTCTCAGCCAACGTTTGCTCACTCCGTATTATCTGTGGCTTCAGGCACTACTATCTAACCTACCACTCTTTTTCTGCTTCCTATGGTAGGGTTCACTCTGTGCCTGTGGAGTTCATCATACCGGGACACTATCACCCTTAATTTAAATGTGCTTTATTTTGCTCTTATCTGCCCCCTATTTTACTGCATTTAATCCTGTACTTCAGAATACTGTAATCTGCCAAGTGTTTAACCTGTAGTATTTTGTACTTAATCATATCCTGATGTAACTATCACTATTTAATCATATCCTGATGTAACTTTCACTATTATCTGCTGTATTATTGAATTGTGGTTTTTCACACTTGAACAAAAGTTATTGTATTTCTTGCTCTTATTGTATTACTTGTTTTGTAACACTTGAAATGTATTTGCTAACGATTGTAAGTCTCCCTGGATAAGGGCGTCTGCTAAGAAATAAATAATAATAATAATAATAATATTATTATTATTATTATTATTATTATTATTAATACGAGGTAAGAAGACAAAGATTACCTGTAATATGGTTTATTCGTAGAATGATGAACTCCACACGCCTATATTCCACCCTCCTTCCCCCTTTTCTTGGTTTAACCTCGGGTAGTTGGTTTTGGAAATGTGGACATAGATGCTCCAGGAAGGGTAGGCTTTATAGAGGAGGGATATTACTTGGCGCAAGAAAGGATTATATAAAGGATCTCTAGGAAAGAGATCGTTTTTTCTCCTGACCCAGGCGACATGGAGACTGGGAGTTCACTCTGTGTGTGGAGTTCATCATTTTATGAAGAAACCATATTACAGGTGATCTTCGTTTTCTAATCACCCTATATATGTGTGTATGTGTGTATGTATGCTCAAGCTCATCCCGCACACTCAGTTCGACTGAGATATTATATATATATATATATATATATATATATATATATATATATATATATATATATATACACACACACACATACTGTCACCTTTCTCTTTCTTTTTCTTTCCTTCTTTCTTTCACTGTGCTCTGTGTGTCTCTCTGTGTCTGTGTGTTGTGTGTATCTGATGTCTTGTCTCTCTCTCTGTCTTACTATCTCGCTCTCGCTATCTCACTTTTAAACTCCTTGCAGTCTAGCTTATTCAGCCCCAGGTAGTTTCTGTTCTCCAGTGAGGGGGTGATCTGAGAAGCAGCCATGGGGTTGTCGAAGGATCCGGAACCAGCCCGCTCTAGAACAGTCTGGAACGTTCTGGAACAGTTGTAGGTGGAGGCGACTGACAGGGCCTGGGGAGAAAGAGAGAGACAAGTGGCCTAGGGGGGTGAACTCTGCATCATCATCAACAACTGCTGCTGCTGCAGAGTCACTTATAATAGGACTTTGTTTGTTTTACGTCTCATCCGAAGGATGGAGCACAAGGAGGTGAAGTGACTTGCTCAAGGTCACACACAGTGGTAACAAGCCCTTTCCTTTAGCCACTGGACCAACAATATTTAACATTTTAGAGTGAATAAAATTGCTTGTTAATTTATAAAGAGTGTTGCAATGTCTGGGTGCATGAACACATTAGAATACAACTCAACGCAAATACACAAGAAGTCATGTACATAAATGCAACAGGAAGTGATGTACATAAGTATATACAGTGATAGTGGCTGGGATTGGGCTATTTATTCTTCTGCTTGCTATTAATAAGAGGTCAGTCTTTATTATAGATATGGAGTTCAAACATCCCTGTCAGCAGAGACAGGACCAGCATCCCCACTACCATATACTGGTTCCTCTCTCTTCTCTCCTCTCCCCTCTCTTCTCTCCCCTTACCCCCTCCTCACTCCTCTCCCCTCAGCCCCTGCCTCACACCTCTCCACCCTATCCTCTCCCCTCTCCCCTCTCTCCTCTCCACCCTCTCTCCTCTTTCCTGTCCCCTTTTCCCTCTCCCCTTTCCACCCTCTCTACTCTCTCCTATCTCTTCTTTCCTCTCCCCTCTCTCCTCTCCACCCTCTCTTCTCCCCTCTCTGCCCTCTTTCCTCTCTCCTCTCTACCCTCTCTATCACCTGCATGGCCAGTCCTGTGCTGTAGAGGTTCCCGATCAATCCATCACTCGTTGTCTCCTGGAGAATGTTCTTGATCAGACGTTTAAGAGCATTCTGGATCTTGAGACGCAGAACCACAGGATTAGGCGGGTTGATAGAGCGCCTCACGCAGGTCAGGGCTAGAACTGCAACCGAGGCTGTGTCTGAGAGGAGAGAGGAGAAGAGAGAGAAGAGAGAGAGAGGTTTAATAATCTCCACCATTTTATATATTATACAGCAGTGGCACCAAACATGATTCAGACAGTCCCCCTGAGTTTCAATCTCGAACCCTAACCCAATCTCTATAGTTCTCTTACCCACTGAATATATCTCTCCGTGTGAAAATCCTCCATTATCCGAAGCTTCAATCAGACGCTGCACGGTGTGTGATGTCACTGGTCTTCCCATCATGCACAGCGCCAGTATGTCAAGGCCCACCTGATAATAGCTTGTGAGGGGGACGTGTTTGGAATCTAGAAAGGGGAGGGGAGAGAGACTTCTATAAAGGTTTACCAAGGGTTTACAATGCTTGCCTGTGCTTTCCCATACCTCACTGTGCTTTACAATGCTTCCCTATGCTTTCCTATACCTCTCCGTGCTTTACGATACCTCTCTGTGCTTAACAATGCTTCCCTATGTTTTACCAGACCTCTCTGTGCTTTATTATTATAATTAGTTTTATTATTATTTATTTCTTAGCAGACATCCTTATCCAGGACGACTTACAATTGTTGCAAGATATCACATTATTTTTACATACAATTACATTATTTTTTTACACATTATTTGTATATAAAATTACCCATTTATACAGCTGGGTTTTTACTGAAACAATCTAGGTAAACTACCTTGTTTAAGGGTACAGCAGCAGTGTCCCCCACCTGGGATTGAACCCACGACCCACCGGTCAAAAGTCCAGAGCCCTAACCACTACTCCACACTGCTATCTGTGCTTTACAATGCTTGCCAAAGTTTACCATGCCTCTCTGTGCTTTACCATACCTCTCTGGGCTTTACAATGCTTCCCTATGCTTTAGCATACCTCTCTGTGCTTTACAATGCTTCCATGTGCTTTACCATACCTCTCTGTGCTTTACAATGCTTCCCTATGCTTTACCATACCTCAATATGCTTTACAATGCTTCCCTGTGCTTTACCATACATCTCTGTGCTTTCCAATGCTTACCTATGCTTTACCATGCCTCTCTGTGCTTTACAATGCTTGCCTAAGCTTTACCATACTTATCTGTGCTTTACAATGCTTCCCTGTGCTTTACCAGACCTCTCTGTGCTTTACAATGCTTCCCTGTGCTTTACCATACCCCTCTGTGCTTTACAATGCTTCCCTGTGCTTTACCATACCCCTCTGTGCTTTACAATGCTTGCCTATGCTTTCCCATGCCTCTCTCTGCTTTATTATTATTATTATTATTATTATTATTATTATTATTATTATTATTTCTTTATTTATTAGCAGGCGCCCTTATCCATGACGACTTACAAGATATCACATTATTTTTACATACAATTACCCATTTATAGAGTTGGGTTTTTACTGGAGCAATCTAGGTAAAGCACCTTGCTCAAGGGTACAGCAGCAGTGTCCCCCACCTGGGATTGAACCAACGACCCTCCGGTTAAGAGGGTCCAGAGCCCTAACCACTACTCCACACTGCTTCCCTATGCTTTATCATACCTCTGTGCTTTACAATGCTTGCCTGTGCTTTAGCATAACTCTCTGTGCTTAACAATGCTTCCCTGTGCTTTACCATACAGACAGAAAATAAAAAAAAGGTTGTAACACAAAACACAGAGCACGGCACTGGTAGCCAAAATAAAGCGACAAACAAAAACGAACAAACACTAACAAACAGGGACGAACACTAAACAAACACGTACTGTGCTGGTCCTCCAGCACCACGTAGCAATTGCTCACTTTCTCGTTATCTTTCTCGTTCTCTCCCGTTCTTTCGCCCTGAACACACAACCCTGAGTAAAACAAATATGCATCTATATATACTGTTGTGCTGGGATTCAATTACTAATTAATTATTCACTTGAATCCCAGCACGTGAACTAATTATGTGCAACCCCGTGCTCACATACTATACTTTAAATGCACGTGAAGCAATCCCGTGCCTAAATATAATTATACAATTTAAATACTCATGCTGCACACACCCATTTATATCCCGTGTACCAACTACAATACACCAACATTTAACACACCACACGCAACATACAACATATAACACACACAAGGGCAGGGCACATTGCCACAATCCCATATATTTTAAATATATAAAAAAGGGGCCAATTTATATATATGAAAAATATAAGGATAATACTTTTCTACCATATATTAAAAATATATGTTTTTTCAATATGCTTTACCATACCTCTCTGTGCTTCACAATGCTTCCCTATGCTTTACCATACCTATCTGAGCTTTACCTACTTCTCTGTGCTTTACAATGCTTCCCTGTGCTTTACCAGACCTCTATGTGCTTTACAATGCTTCCCTATGCTTTACCAGACCTCTCTGTGCTTTACAATGCTTCCCTGTGCTCTAGCAGACCTCTCTGTGCTTTACAATTCTTCCCTATGCTTTACCATACCTCTCTGTGCTTCACAATGCTTTACCAGACCTCGCTGTGCTTTACAATACTTCCCTATGCTTTACCATACCTCTCTGTGCTTTACAATGCTTCCCTATGCTTTACCTACCTCTCTGTGCTTTACAATACTTCCCTATGCTTTACCAGACCTCTCTGTGCTTTACAATGCTTCCCTATGCTTTACCAGACCTCTCTGTGCTTTACAATGCTTCCCTATGCTTTATCAGAACTCTCTGTGCTTTACAATGCTTCCCTATGCTTTACCATACCTCTCTGTGCTTTACAATGCTTCCCTGTGCTTTACCATACCTCTCTGTGCTTTACCAGACCTCTCTGTGCTTCACAATGCTTCATTATGCTTTAGCAGACCTCTCTGTGCTTCACAGTGCTTCCCTATGCTTTACCAGACCTCTCTGTGCTTCACAGTGCTTCCCTATGCTTTACCAGACCTCTCTGTGCTTTACAATGCTTCCCTGTGCTTTACCATACCTCTGTGCTTCACAATGCTTCCCTGTGCTTTACCATACCTCTCTGTGCTTTACAATGCTTTACTATGTTTTACCAGACCTCTCTGTGCTTTACAATGTTTCCCTATGTTTTACCTACCTCTCTCTGCTTCACAATGCTTCCCTATGCTTTACCACACCTCTCTGTGCTTCACAGTGCTTCCCTATACTTTACCAGACCTCTCTGTGCTTTACAATGCTTCCCTGTGCCTTACCATACCTCTCTGTGCTTCACAATGCTTCCCTGTGCTTTACCAGACCTCTCTGTGCTTCACAATGCTTCATTATGCTTTACCAGACCTCTCTGTGCTTCACAGTGCTTCCCTATGCTTTACCAGACCTCTCTGTGCTTTACCTACTTCTCTGTGCTTTACAATGCTCCCCTGTGCTTTACCAGACCTCTCTGTGCTTCACAATGCTTCCCTGTGCTCTACCAGACCTCTCTGTGCTTTACAATTCTTCCCTATGCTTTACCATACCTCTCTGTGCTTCACAATGCTTCCCTATGCTATACCGTACCTATCTGTGCTTTATCTACCTCTCTGTGCTTTACAATTCTTCCCTATGCTTTACCATACCTCTCTGTGCTTCACAATGCTTTACCAGACCTCGCTGTGCTTTACAATACTTCCCTATGCTTTACCATACCTCTCTGTGCTTTACAATGCTTCCCTATGCTTTACCTACCTCTCTGTGCTTTACAATACTTCCCTATGCTTTACCAGACCTCTGTGCTTTACAATGCTTCCCTATGCTTTACCAGACCTCTCTGTGCTTTACAATGCTTCCCTGTGCTTTACCAGACCTTTCTGTGCTTTACAATGCTTCACTCTGCTTTACCTGCCTCTCTGTGCTTCACAATGCTTCCCTATGCTTTACCAGACCTCTCTGTGCTTTACCAGACCTCGCTGTGCATTACAATGCTTCCCTATGCTTTACCACACCTCTCTGTGGTTTACAATGCTTCCCTATGCTTTACCAGACCTCTCTGTCCTTTACAATGCTTCCCTATGCTTTATCAGAACTCACTGTGCTTTACAATGCTTCCCTATGCTTTACCAGACATCTCTGTGCTTTACCAGACCTCCCTGTGCTTCACAATGCTTTCCTGTGCTTTACCATACCTCTCTGTGCTTTACCAGACCTCTCTGTGCTTTACAATGCTTCCCTGTGCTTTACCATACCTCTCTGTGCTTTAGCAGACCTCTCTGTGCTTCACAGTGCTTCCCTATGCTTTACCATACCTCTGTGCTTCACAATGCTTCCCTGTGCTTTACCATACCTCTCTGTGCTTTACAATGCTTTTCTATGCTTTACCACACCTCTCTGTGCTTTACAATGCTTTACTATGCTTTACCAGACCTCTCTGTGCTTTACAATGCTTCCCTATGCTTTACCAGACCTCTCTGTGCTTTACAATGCTTCCCTATGCTTTACCAGACCTCTCTGTGCTTTACAATGCTTCCCTATGCTTTACCAGACCTCTCTGTGCTTTACAATGCTTCCCTGTGCTTTACCAGACCTCTCTGTGCTTTACAATGCTTCCCTATGCTTTACCAGACCTCTCTGTGCTTTACAATGCTTCCCTATGCTTTACCAGACATCTCTGTGCTTTACCAGACCTCCCTGTGCTTCACAATGCTTCCCTGTGCTTTACCATACCTCTCTGTGCTTTACCAGACCTCTCTGTGCTTTACAATGCTTCCCTGTGCTTTACCATACCTCTCTGTGCTTTAGCAGACCTCTCTGTGCTTCACAGTGCTTCCCTATGCTTTACCAGACCTCTCTGTGCTTCACAGTGCTTCCCTATGCTTTACCAGACCTCTCTGTGCTTTACAATGCTTCCCTGTGCTTTACCATACCTCTGTGCTTCACAATGCTTCCCTGTGCTTTACCATACCTCTCTGTGCTTTACAATGCTTTACTATGCTTTACCACACCTCTCTGTGCTTTACAATGCTTTACTATGCTTTACCAGACCTCTCTGTTCTTTACAACGCTTTACTATGCTTTACCAGACCTCTCTGTGCTTTATAATGCTTCCCTATGCTTTACCAGACCTCTCTGTGCTTTACAATGCTTCCCTATGCTTTACCAGACCTCTCTGTGCTTTACAATGCTTCCCTGTGCTTTACTGTGTGTTCACTTTCGTTTAAACATTTTAAAACATGATATCTGGTGTCTTTCCCCTCTCCCCTCTCCCCTCTCCCCTCTCCCCTCTCTCTCACCGATATTCTCAATCTCTTCCTTCAGTTTTCTTTCCAGCAGTTTTCTCAGGTCCAGGGCTTTCTTCCCCCCTTTAAGTCCTGGGGCTGGAGTTAGAGACGGGTCAGCACAGCAGCCCTGCATAGCCAGACAGTAGAGAGCCACGGTGCCGGAAGAGAATGTGAGGCCTGGAGAGGAGAGAGCAGAGAGAGAGAGGAGTAAGAGAGGAGAGGAGACAGGAGAAAAGTTAGTTGTTTTTTTGTAGTTTAGTTTGTTAAATGTTAGTTTGCACTTAGTTAGTTAGTAGGTAGTTTAGCTAGTTAGTTAGTTAGTAGTTAATTGGTAGTTTAATTAGTTAAATGGTAGTTCATTTGCAGTTTAGTTAGTTAGCTGGTAGTTAGTTGGTATTTTAGATAGTTGTTAGTTTTTAGTTTGGGTTGATACGTTTTATATTAGTTTAGCTTTGTTAGTTAGTTGGTAGTATAGTTGGATAGTTGGTAGTTAATTAGTAGTTTAGTTAGTAGTATAGTTTGCTCATTGTTATTTACTAGCTAGTTTAGTTAGTTGGTAGTTAATTGGTAGTTTAATGTTAATGTAGTTTGTTGGTGGGTTGTTAGTTAGTAGCTAGTTTGTAGTTTAGTTATTTAGTTGGTAGTTTAGTAGTATCGTTGGTTAGTTGTGAGTTTAGTTAGTAGTATTGTTGGTTAGTTGGTAGCTACTTGGTAGTAGTAGTTACAGTATGTGGTAATAAGTTAGGTGGTAGCTAGTCTGTAGTATAGTTGGTTGGTAGTGTAGTAGGGTCTGATTTATTATTATTTATTATTATTATTTTATTATTCACGTGTGGATTGTGTTTCTCATATTATTATTTGATAAATGTGTATTGTGTGTGTGTGTGTGTGTGTGTGTGTTGATTTATTTATATAAATGTGTGTTTTGTTGTACAGCTCTTTATTATTATTTCTCATCTCGAGTGTGGTTTGAGGTATTTGCTTCACTGGACCCCCCTAAACTACTTTCTCTCTTTCCTCTATGGAACTATACGAGCGAAACTCCGATTGGCTGAAGGACTGTCTGCCCAATTCCCCCCCCCCCCCCCGTTCCTTAGCAACCGCGTCTCCCGTTCCACGGCTCTGCTTGCCAGCGGCTCGCTGCTTGATCTCCCCGCCCTGCCAATCATCTACTGCCTTTATAAATGCGGAGGAATATTGTGAGAGGGAGAGCCGGACTTGTGAAGGAGATTCCGCGCTGCAGACTGGAGCTGGAATGCGGAGAGACTTTATGAAACTGATAGATCCAAGTATTTTATATAAACTGCAATAATATAATCTGTGGTAACTAGTTTAATTAACTTCACTGTAAGAAACTGATAGATTAAGAGTTTGTTTTATTGTATCACCTCTATATGTATCTACTAGACAGTTGTTAGATGGTGAACTGAAAGTGGAATTGTCATATTGTTTACATTATTGTTAATGTGCTTGAGATTTTGAAAACAATTATTAATTAAAACTTGTAAAGATTATTTTTGGTGCATGATTGCTTGATTTCTCCTGGATAAAAGAGTTTGTGTGGGAACCAACCACTCGACGTCCTTGTCCTCAATAAACACAAGGTGGCACAGTCAAATTAACATCAATGTAGCTGTATATAAAGACATGCTACAGTAGTTTAGTTGGTAGTTTAGTTGGTTGTTGAGTCACTTTACCTTTTTCGACTCTCTTCACTGCATCAGCCTGCAGTCTGCCCAGCATGCATCTCTCTGTGTCCCTGTCATGATAGCTGGCCAGACGCAGAGCCAGGAGGATGCTGGGATTGGGGGTGGAGCCATTGGCAGCACTGCTCTTCTCTGATTGGACCATTATATTGAGGAGCCGAGTCACCTCTACTGTCTGATTCGCTGAGACAGCTGAGGGAGGGAGGACAGAAGGGGGAGAGATGAAAAGAGAAGGTGAGAGTAGAAGAGAGGGAGGAGAGGTAGGGAGGGGAGAGAGAGAGGCACAACACATTAATGAAAGATACAGGGGCTGAAGGAAATACTCATTGAAACTGCATTGAGAGATTTCTATTACATATAATGATAAATTTATATTTCATTTATATTTCATTTAGGAGGCTGTGTGGTCCAGTGGTTAAAGAAAAGGGCTTGTAACCAGGACGTCCCCAGTTCAAATTCCACCTTATCCACTGACTCATTGTGTGACCCTTAGCAAGTCACTTAACCTCCTTGTGCTCCGTCTTTCGGGTGAGACGTAGTTGTAAGTGACTCTGCAGCTGATGCATAGTTCACACACCCTAGTCTCTGTAAGTCGCCTTGGATAAAGGCGTCTGCTAAATAAACAAATAATCAAATAAATGAGAAACACAACCGTCACACACACAGAGACACACACACACATATACACAGGCAGACAGATACACACGGACACAGACAGACAGATACACACACATAGACACAGACAGACACACACTGTCTCTCTCTATTCTAGTTAATACAAAGTCTTCATTATTCAGCTATTTAATAGCAAGCGGTTCATTGTGTACTCACAGCACTGCAGAGAGACCGGGAGCCAAACGGAGAGCTGCAACAACACAGCCAGAGCCATCCTCACATAACCCACTGCCATTTTCCCTCCTTCGTTTTTTATTTCCTTCTGTCTTTCTCTCCTTCAATATTTTTCTTTCTCTCCTCCTTTCTTATTATGTTTTGCAGCAAATTATCCTTTTTCTTCTTTTCTTTCTGTTTCTTCCTTCCTTTCTTTAATTCTGTACTGTCACCGTAGTGTTGAGGGAGTCTTTCCCCTTGAGAATGACGATTATTATTATTTATTTCTAGCAGACGCCCTTATCCAGGGCAACTTCCAGTCGATACTGATATTTATCTCTCTCTCCTTCTCTCTCTCTCTCTTATATAGTCACCTCCAGGAAGTATTTGCCCGTGAAAGTTTTCTCCCTCCCTCCTATTGTTGCCTTTCCTAATCAATGCTGGTGTTGAATCACCTGATGCTAAATGCACTCTCCTCCCTTTGCCCTGTTGCTCACCAGCCTCCAGTCATGATATAGTCAACCTTCAAGAAAGTGATTGTGTGAAGAACTGGGGTCCTTCACAATAAAAACTCTAAACTGAACTCTTTAGCAGGTCATTGATTGTCATGGAGCACACTGACAATATATTATATTGTAAAAGCTCAGATATTTTCAGGTATTTATTTATACATCAGCCAACGTCAGCAATATCCCGCCCACCCCACCCAAGGCACCATAAACAAAAGGCTTCTTGTTCTATTGTTTTTGAAATTGAAAACTTTTGTGTTGCAAGATGAGGCTAGCGTTTCAGAATATTTTTCTACTTTATATTATATGCTGTTTATATTTTATATAGGGTTTCTGGTTTTAACTGGTAGAACTCGATAAAACACCACAAAAAATGAAACAGGCTTTATCAAATAACCACTGGTAATACACTGCAAAGGCTTGGTCTAGTGAGCTTCAAACCAGAGTTTCGTGACAATTTTTAAAATGCTTTTTTGGGGTTTCCATTTTCTCAGTTTATTTTACTCGAGTAAACCAGGCTTTTCACTCGACGTCATGCAAATGAATGGGAAAGGTGGGGGTTGATATGTAAATCAGCTATGCCTAAAGTACTCATGCTGTTTTTAAAGATTACTTGTGACATTTTGTGAAAATGCGGTTTCCATGCGCAGAGAACTGGTACACAAGTGAATCTAAGCTGCTGTAATAAAGCAAAATACCTTGTGCCTGGCTGGTTAATAATGTGTTTTCTGCTCTTGACCAAATTATTTTTTAAATGTCATTGGTGGGGTTCCATGTCGTTAGTATTGAATCTGTTTCACTAATTTATCTTACGACTCATTCATTAAAAATGAACTGGGAGGTATATGAAACGGACCAACGCAGGTATTGCAGATCCCCATGGATGAAAACTGGCGGAGACATTATCTATATGTTTCCCTTTCATTCAGGCAATACAGCATATAGAAGATCAGGGTGTGCCTTTATATTGGGGATGCAGCTTATACTACTTCCCTGGCTTATGAAACCCTACTCGTCCGGACAGCTGACAGCTGCTGAGGAAGCATTCAGCACCACGCTTGGGCAAATACAGGTAGTGGGCACTTGAAAGGGAGGTGGCGGATACTGATGAAAGGGACAGAAGTGCAGCATGAGTTAGTTCCCAAAATTGCCACTGCCTGCTGTATCCTGCACAAACTCATGTAAACAACAAAATGAGGTGTTCAGGAATCAGTGGCTGCCTGTGAGACAGATTGGGGGAAGGTTACCTCAGCCGTTTCAATTGGATAGCAGTGATCTGAGGAGGCTCGTGCTGTCAGAGATACTCTCCTTTCTTTTAAGTTGTGTTAGATTTACTGTTGTGTTAAATATTAAAGATGCAAACAAATAAAACACTATATGTTTTATTTGTATTTGGTCAGTTCTAAGAGGGCATCAACAACTTGTTGATATATAAGAACATAAGAAAGTTTACAAACGAGAGGAGGCCATTTGGCCCATCTTGCTCGTTTGGTTGATAGTAGCTTATTGATCCCATATTTTTGACACTGAATGTTATCAGATCTTCAACCAAAACCTAATATTAGATAAAAGGAACCCTGAATGAACAAATAACACAGAAATGTGATACATATTTCATTTATTTATTAAAGAAAGTTATGCAACACCCAATGCCCCCGTGTGAAAAAGTAATCACCCCCTTAGACTCAGTAACTGGTTACGCCACCTTTAGCAGCAATAACTGCAACCAAACGCTTCCTGTAGTTATTGATTAGTCTCTCACAGCGCCGTGGAGGAATTTTGGCCCACTCCTCCATGTAGAACTGCTTCAACTCAGTGACATTTGTGGGTTTTCGAGCATGAACTGCTCGTTTCTGGTCCTGCCACAACATCTCAATGGGGTTTAGGTCTGGACTTTGACTAGGCCATTCCAAAACTTTAAATTTCTTGTTCTTCAACCATTCTGATGTAGACTTGCTTGTGTGTTTCGGATCATTGTCTTGCTGCATGACCCAGCTGCGCTTCAGCTTCAGCTCACGGACGGATGGCCTGACATTCTCCTGTAGAATTCTCTGATACAGAGCAGAATTCATGGTTCCTTCAATGATGGCAAGGTGTCCAGGTCCTGATGCAGCAAAGCATCCCCAAACCATGACACTACCACCACCATGCTTGACCGTTGGTATGAGGTTCTTACTGTGGAATGCAGTGTTTGGTTTTCGCCAGACATAACGGGGCCCATGTCAGCCAAAAAGTTCCACTTTTGACTCATCTGTCCATAGAACATTGTTCCAGAACTCTTGAGGATCATCCAGGTACTTTTTGGCAAACTTGAGAGGAACATTCATGTTCTTCTTAGTGAGCAATGATTTCCGCCTTGCTACTCTGCCATGAATCCCATTTTTGCCCAGTGTCCTTCTGATGGTGGAGTCATGAACACTGACCTTAGCCGAGGCGAGAGAGACCTGCATATCCCTGGATGTTGTTCTAAGGTTCTTTGTGACTTCCTGGATGATTTTACGCCTTGCTCTTGGAGAGATTTTGGCAGGACGGCCACGCCTGGGAAGATTCACTACTGTCCCAAACTTTCTTCATATGGCTCTGACTGTGGTTCGGTGGAGCCCCAGAGCCTTAGAAATGACTTTGTAACCCTTTCCAGACTGATAGGCATCAACAACTTTTTTTCCGGAGGCCTTCAGGAATTTCTTTTGTTCGTGGCATGATGTGCCTATAGAACCTGTGTGCTGACAACTTCACTCTGATGGTAAGGGCCAAAGTTAGTCAGATTTATATTAGGCAGGGCTGTCCCAAAACAGGCCTGGTTGTTAACCAAAGGACTCAAACAGCTGACCCTAATTGCCCCTTTAATTGGGTTGAGTTAACTAGGGGGGCAATAACATTTTCACACCTGAAGATTGCATGTTTGATTACCTTGTACACCAAACAAATGAAAGAAGCACCAAACTTTGGTGTCATATTTTCTCTCAGACTCCCTCTATATACTACTACAACCCACAAAAAAATCTGACCAAATACAATGTGAAAAATGTGCAAAAATGCAGAAAATCAGACAGGGGGCAAATGCTTTTTCACGGCACTGTACTTTGTCGTCTTGAAATCCACTGTAACAACTGACCTGCTCCCTTGCAATATTTATAGCGATGTCACTTAAGGATAAACACTCATTAACATTTACACGTGAAATGCGAAACTGGGCGTGGATTACTGTAATCCTCTTATAATAGATGGCAAACCCAGTCGTGAAGATATGATTCATTGTTTTACTTTCTGGCTTGGTTCTGACATGTGTCACACCTCATACTTCACTTTGACGCACCCTCTTGTGTCATGCGGAAAGACACTACCTATTTTATTAATTATATTTTGCCTTCATTAAAAAAGGACTCATGACCTTCATGTGTAGTCAGCGCTCCAGATAAGGGTTTGGGTCACCAAGTAATTTACTCTCCAATTTAGACGCTGTGGGCCTGATTTTCCAAAAGTTGGAATTAGTGTTTCTAAATGTGATTGTGCAGTGAAACATCATGGTTCTTATCAGGGTGATTTTGAGTTCATTGCAAGTTTTGAGCACAGTTACCTTTTACTGACAGAAACATTTTTATAAATGATTACCCATCTGCAAAAATCTCCCCTCCCCCTTCACTGCCTGGCCTGGACCAACAAACTGGGGAGTTTACCTACTTTTATATTTACCACCACACCACTGGTCACAACCATTTAGAGCCCAAGGGGATAACATTTAATAGTTCTCCCCACCCCCTTTTCTATCAGTGTAGCGACTACACAAATGTCAACATCACACACGCCTTACATTCAGGGGTTTCCATGCAGGTCAATTTACACGTGAAATGGCGATGCGCGTGCACGTTTGGGAGAATTACTTGTGTAAATCAGGTTTGTGGCCGAAAGAAACGGCCAAAGAGAGGGATATGGTGAATCTCATTTACTCATGTAAATGATGAAACACACAGGAAAATCCACGCCCAGTTTCGCATGGAAACCCGCATTTCACGTGTAAATGTTAATGGGTGTGTTTATCCTTAAGTGACATCACTAAGTAAGTGGCTGATGGGCTGTAAAAACTACGCTAAAGGTAAACACGAAGAGCAGGTGAGCTTCTTAAATGTCTGTAACTGAATTAATTCCTGTGCTTTTGTTGATCCCAGCTATGTCCAAAGACAATGTGTGTCCGCGCTCCTCATTAATAAATATAGTTGGTGAAATGGATGTCATGAGCCAGCTCAATCGCCCAAAGCAATGCAACAAACATATATACCAGTGATACTCAGACCGCGGCTCTTTAACTTAACACCTGCGGCTCTTCTGCAGATTCATTTTTTTAAATTCGCATATGTGTCTTTGTGGCAGTGTGACCCGCCTTGTGTGTATTGTTTGTTTATATGTTGCATGTAGTGTGTTAAATGTTGGTGTACAGTCATTGGTACACGGGATATAAATGGGTTTACGTAGCACGAGTGACAAAATGTATATTTGTATTTAGCCACAAGGGTTGCACATCACTTCACGTACTGATTAAATGTAATAATATGTGAGCACGGGGAAGGACACGTAATTAATCCGTGTGCAGTTGTACCGAGATTCTAATTGAATGATTGATTAGCAATCGAGTCTCGGTACAACTGCATAAAAGATGCACATTATCACTCAGTCGAGGTTGGGTGTACTGAGAGATAGAGGAGACAATAACAAATGCTATTCGTTCAGCACGATACTTGTTTGTCCATTTCGTCCCTGTGGTGTTTGTTTACTGTTTTGTTTGGCCCTTGTACCCGTTTGTTGTGTGTGTGTTTTGTTTAACTCTGTTATTCTCTTTATTATTTAATAAAGAAGCTGAGTGCTTTCGCGTCTCGGTTTTAACCCGCAGCTGCTGTGTGTTCGCGTCTTCTTCCGGGTGTGACGTCACCACTGCAGCCATCCTGCCACAGTCTTCAATCACAAACACAGTCTCTGATGAATGTATCCACCCCATTTGCATTGGTTATTGGGAAATGTAGTTTTATAAATAGCTCAAAATGTAACCGATAGATTCTATTTCAAGCAAATTAGGCTATTGCTAAAACTACATTTCCCAGTAACTAATGCAAATTTCCGTACTATTTGCAATATTGACCAATCATGATTCTTCACTTTGTTAAGTGTTTCCTGAGGAACTTCCGAGAGCTGTGAAAGAATATTGACTGTTAAAAAACGACGCTATGAGGACGAATGTAGATGTTTCCTGAAGAATAGGGAATGAGTTTTTGTTTGTTGAGGCTGGCGGTGGTAAATGTGGCTGTTTATTATCTTATGCCACACTGGCTCAATTAAAAAAATCCAACTTGGACCCAGCAAACATGTACGTATTGGGCCCATGAGGGCAGAACATGGGCATGTTCAGCCCATGCAAAACCCGCACTCGGGTACAGCAGAATGCAGCCACTGAGCCAATGCTGGGCCACACTAAAACTGAAGCTGTAACGACGGTAGAAAAAAAATGTGTGTTCATTCAGATATTTGTATGATTTTCTCTGATGCCAAAAGCACCATAACTAAATAACACTATAAAATAACTATAAAATTACAGTACAAATGTACTTCAAATAGGACTCAATTAGAATGATACATACATTATGTTTTATAGTTTTTATTTTAAAGGCTTTTTAAGACTTAGATTAAGTCCAGCGAAATTGGTCTAATGTAAGACCTTGAGATAAGTCTGCTGCACAAAGCAAAACTTAGCAGGTCTTATGTAAGACTGCGCTTAAGCTACTGTTGCTAAGCAACGAAGACCGGTCTTATTTTTCTGAGTCCGTTTGAAAAAAAAAGGCTGGCGACAGCAAAGTGAAGAAAATAAATTTTAGCGAAGAAGAAAAATTGGCAATTGCAGAAGAAGTAATTATTTAAAAAGAAATAATATTGGAGAGGTTAGGGGTGTTAATAAAGCATTTGGATAAAATAAAAGCCTGGCAAGAAATTACTGGATGGGTAAATGCCATCAACCCAGCCGTATATCACACTGTAAATGAAATTAAAAAAATGGAAAAATCTGCTGGCTGAGGCCAAAAAAGAATATTCAAAAAAGAAACCAAAAACTGGAGGCGGCCCTTTTGAAAAACTTTCCCAGTTAACATCTTTAATAATAGATATTTATGGGGAAACAAGTCCCATTTTCAATGGAATTGAA
Source organism: Acipenser ruthenus (assembly GCF_902713425.1). NCBI lineage: Eukaryota > Metazoa > Chordata > Actinopteri > Acipenseriformes > Acipenseridae > Acipenser > Acipenser ruthenus. The sequence goes on along the minus strand of NC_081231.1, from coordinate 7,007,263 downwards.
GGGGGTGCAGAGACGGGAATAGAGGGTGCCACGGTGATGGTAACAGCAGGTCAATTAAAAATAAGTGAGTTAGGGTCTATTTTCAAATACCGTTTTCATTAAATATCCAATCAGTAGTATTCCTATATTCAAAATCCCACTCTGTTCTAATGGAGGTCTTGTGAAAAGAAAATCTGGTAATCACTCAATTTCAAGACAGTAAACATCTTATTTAGGTAAATACACAATAAATACATAAATAAACTTTTTTTTTATAGAACCATGATTAGGGATTGTGTCTGTCCTTAAATACTCTTTCCCTTCGAAATGCACTTTCATTTAAAAATTCAGCTTACTATATCAGAGTTTGCTTACTCTGATATAGTAAGCAAACTTGTTAAATTTGCAGACGACACAAAAGTAGGAGGAGTGGCAAACACTGTTGCAGCAGCAAAGGTCATTCAAAATGATCTCGACAGCATTCAGAACTGGGCAGACACATGGCAAATGACATTTAATAGAGAAAAGTGTAAAGTATTGCATGCGGGCAGTAAAAATGTGCGTTATAAATATCATATGGGAGATAGTGAAATTGAAGAAGGGAACTATGAAAAAGACCTAGGAGTTTATGTTAACTCAGAAATGTCTTCATCTAGACAATGTGGGGAAGCTATAAAAAGGCTAACAAGATGCTTGGATATATTGTGAGAAGTGTTGAATTTAAATCAAGGGAAGTAATGTGAAAATATGTATTTAGTGCAGCTCAGCGTTATAAAACTGGAGACTAAATACTGGTCCCCAGTTGAGCTTCTTGCACTGGCATACAATTCCCTTATGTTGTTGAGATTTTTTTTACTTATTTCCTTAAAATGAATGGCCATATTTTTTTCTTTAAACCAGTCTTTAAGTACATTAACAGTTTTTTCAATCTTTGTTTTCTTCTATTTCATTTAGCTGTTCTTCATCTACTGTGATGTGTCTACTCTTGCTGGTCCACTTATTTTATTTATTAATTTTTTTCGGATGGGCTGCTGTCTTCACTCAGCAAGTTGGTGTTGTGCCAGTTATCTGGAGTTTCATCTCCAGATATATCAAAGGAAATAGGTGGAATGTCACTCATTTTTTGGCAGTGGTTTTGTAACTAATAACAAACAAAATGGCAGTTTGTCATGCAATTTAGAATGCAGTGGTGCGTAGTGATTTATTCAGTGTGAAGCGGCTCATTAGTATGCAAGCCGTGCTACACTATATATATATATATATACTGTATATATATATATATATATATATATATATATATATATATATATATATATATATATATATATACGCACGGTCGTGTGATGCTGTTTAACCAATCAGAGGTTGCTAATTTTCCAAACCATGTTATAATACTACATACACTAATCAAGTGAAGCATTAAAGTCAATGTTGATATGATTTAATTTTCATCTAATAAGCACCATTTGAAATATTTATCTGTGGACCTCTTGCTCTGGAGAAATTATACCTGGGTTAAACTAGTTAGTGTATTTTTAGAACAAAAAAGGTGTTAGTATTGGTCTAGATAGGAGGAGCTATCTGGCTCAAATTATTATGCATGAGCTTTTCTGAGTATTGATATGATGTCATAGTTGAATGTTATCCCATACTAATTAATCTCAAAACAAAGACTGCAAAGAAACTACCACCTACTAATTATGCATGGAAACAAAGTGTAAAATGAGCAAGAACATGAACATATTCAGGATTTTGCAGAAGCTGTGGTACAGTAATGAAGTTACTTATTGATCAGTCATTGAAAACATCAGGCGCACAGTACATTTCATCACACGTACTTTACTGGCTTCAAAATGTTGCGTGACACTGTAGCTTTCTAGAATTTCCATACTACAGTGATTGATAGATTCTTTAGAGTCAAATAAAAAAAAATTGGATTAATTTGTAATTGACAGTTGTTTTTCACCCCATTTTCTTCCCAATTTGAAATGCCCAATTTTAAGCCTGACTCACCGCTGCAACCCCTGCGCTGACTCGGGAGAGACGAAGACGAACACACATGTACTCCGAAACGTGTGCCATCAGCCTTCCCCTTCTTTTCACTCTGCAGGCCCGCCATGCAGCCACCTACAGTGCTACAGTGTCAGAAGATCCACGCAGCTCTGGGCTGCTTGGAGGCAGGCCCGTAGGTGCCCGGCCAGCCTACAAGGGTCGCTGGTGATCTGAAGACACCCTGGCTGACCTAAGCCCTCTCCACCCCGGGTGTTGCTCTGCCAATTGAGCGCCGCCCCCTGGGAACTCCCATCCACGGCCGGCAGTGGAATAGCCTGGACCCGAACCAGCGACCTCCAGGCTATAGGGCACATCCTGCACTCCATGCGGAGAGCCTTTACCAGATGCGCCACTTGGGAGCCCCACAATGTAGCTCTTTGTTAATGATCATTTTGAATGCTATCTTCACCTGGGTAACTAATACATGCATGCGTGAGATTTCATGATGGAAGCATGATTTTGTGAAACAGTGTTTAAAGGGCAGCTATCAGTGTTTTTAAATGGAGTTATCAGTCCCCACATATTGCTTCAGCTGTTTAAGTGGCATACCTGCAATGTTAACGTTCATTGCTAACATTGTGACAGGTTTTTACACTTTAAAATTTGAAGTCCACAGCAAAGATTGCCGATCATGCAGAGCTGATTTTGTGCAGCATAAGTCGTGTGAAAAAAAACTACAATATTCAACACAAATGGTTCAGCATGGTGGGTTATTATTGTGTCCCCTTCTGTAGGAAACAAGTCAGGATTAGAGTAGTTTGTTTAGGATATTTTGTGATCACATGACTTATGCTGCACAAAATCTGCTTTCCATTAGAGACCATTTTGAGAATGTTCAGAGTGTAAAAACTTGTCAGAATGTTAACAATGAAGGTTAAAATTGCAGGTGTGGTACTTAAAACAGCTGTAGCAGCATGTGGGGACTAATAAGTATTTTTATTTGCTAGTTGCTCTATAGCAGGCATGAGACTTGAAGTGTCTGTCTCTCTAGTGGCCCTCAAAACCTCCCTCAAATATAAAAAATAACTATTCTAGCTTTCCTTCCAGCAATGACTTGTGTTTGGCACCGGCGGGACTGTTGGCAGACAGCTTTGGGAGTGTCCCTGTACCCGTTCCAAAGCCATTACCAGAAGCAACATTAAACTAACTCTTCCTGTTACTACCTGCCTGCTAACAATCCTGCCAGCACTGAACACAATCTTCAGAGACAAGCAGTCACAAGTTAATCTGTCTATCTATCTATCTATCTATCTATCTATCTATCTATCTATCTATCTATCTATCTATCTATCTATCGACTGAGGCACTGGCATTCACTTTGGTACTGCTCTTGTCATTGTATACATTAATTGTTTTGTATCCTGTGTGAGATAGTGTAGTTCTGGGGGAATAGGACTACATCTCCCAGAGGAGAACAGCCTTAGTTTGTTTAATTGTTTAATTAGCCTTCATTTGTTTAATTGTTTAATTTAATTAAACAATTAAACAAACTAGGCTGTTCCCCTCTGGGAGATGTAGTCCTATTCCCCCAGGACTACACTATCTCACACCTGTTAATTCTTATCTTTTCTCTTGCAGCTGCCTTCTTTCTACCTCAGCAAGGAGAAGTGCTACACATTAATTTAAAGTATAATATCAATAACTGGTCATCTTTTTGATGCATAAGTATTTTGAAGCTTATCTGGATTACTGTACATAATAAACAGTGGTCCAGTGGTTAAAGAAAAGGTCCAGGCGGTTCCTGGTTCAAATCCTGGCTCAGCCACTAACTCACAGTGTGTGACCCTGAACAAGTCTCTTAACCTCCTGTGACAGAAATACAATGAGTTCTGGTGATAAATCTTCCTCCCGACCTGTGAGGGCGCTAAAGAACGGGAGGAGAAGTATCTGGAAGGGCTGGCCTGACAGTTCGTTTCCGGGACCGGGATGTGGGTCAGCCTGGAAGGAAGCGAGACTCTGTTGTAAGACCATATTGATTTGACAGGTAAACGAGGGGCAGCTGCAAGTAATAAGGCAGCTGCAACCGTTTACCTTTATATCATGCGGGATTACATATAGGGGCCAGGGTAACGCTGTTCTTTTCCTTCGTTTGGGTTAAGCCAAGGACCGAGAAGGACGTTAGTAGTAAAACTGTATTACTCTATAGAGAGTTGCGTGTGTGTGTGTGTGTGTTTGTGTTTGTTTATCACTGTACAATAACTGTCTGTGTTTTTGAAACCACCAGACAGCTAAAGCACATCCGGAGCTGTCGCCTTGGGCCAGCACAAGCCGGATCACCACTGCACGAACTGTCACGGAAATAAAAAGTGTATTCACTCACCACCAGCACGACTGCACGCACCCGAGACGGGTGAACGTGTTTTTGTTTTCTTTTGCCAGGACTGTAAACCTGTGTTTTTCATCCCCGCGCTCTACACATCGTTGTGTATTGCCGGGGCTTATTATTTATGGTCACTAGACCAGGAATTAAAATAAAATAAAGTTTTTCCCACTGGATTATCGTTGTCTGCCTGTCACTCCTGCACCGCATCACCGCTACACCTGTTCCCCTTACTAACTACTTTGCCACACCTCCTTGTGCTCCATCCTTCAGATCAGATGTAAAACCCAGGTCCTGTTGTAAGTTGCTTTGGATAAAAGCATTTGCAAAATGACTAATTATATATTTATTTATATAGAAAGTCATTTGAGATATTATTATTATTAGTTTATTTAGCAGACCCCTTTATCCAAGGCGACTTACAGAGACTAGGGTGTGTGAACTATGCATCAGCTGCAGAGTCACTTACAATTACGTCTCACCCGAAAGACGGAGCACAAGGAGGTGAAGTGACTTGCTCAGAGTCACACAATGAGTCAGTGGCTGAGGTGGGATTTGAACCGGGGACCTCCTGGTTACAAGCCCTTTTCTTTAACCACTGGACTACACAGTCTCCTATAACTAAGTGTTTTTTTTTTCTGGATAAAACAGTGGTACAACTTATTTACGTGGAAGCAGACAAAAATGTAAATTAGAACACTAAACAAACAAAATATGTCAAGTATTAAAACTGCATTTGTGTTTCCTTTATTGATGTGTCCTTAAAACTCCTTGAGTGATGAAAGAAAAACAAAAACATAATTATATATTTGTGATACTGTTAATTGAAAAGTATTGAAAATGTTGTTATTTCCAATTGGTTTTACATAGTTCTAAAAAAATAAGTAAAAGCTTATAGAACATTTAGAATAACAAGGAACTATATTTTCAACATAGTAGAAAGACCAGTGTAACTAAGCACACCTTCCAAAGATCTGAGTCACATGGGAAAGTATGGCAATGTGATTAGAATAGGAACATTGGATGGTCATAAAGAAGCAAATGGAAGTAAATTAGTTTAAAACAGGAGCATCGTACTATGAATCAGATGACGAACTGGAAGCTGAATTTACAGTAACTAAAAAAAAAATGTAATGAGCTGGTTCAAATACCGGCTCAGCCACTAACACACTGTGCGTGACCCTGTATGTGTTGAAAAACTGAAACAATAGCAATACATTTTTAACAGCAATCGATTTATTATTATTTATTTCTTGTAACAATTGACTTACAATTGTTACAAGATACCACATTATTTTTTACATACAATTACCCATTTATACAGTTGGGTTTTTACTGGAGCAATCTAGGTAAAGTACCTTGGTCAAGGGTACAGCAGCAGTGTCCCCCCCAGCTGGGATTGAACCCACGACCCTCCGGTCAAGAGTCCAGAGCCCTAACCACTACTCCACACTGCTGCCCGTCAGAGGTAGAAAAGAAACTGAACAATGTAGACAAATAAACTTAGAAGAAAACTTTTTACAGAAGCAGCAGCACAACAAGTTATAAAAAATGTCTAATTTATTTTTCTTTTTTTCTTCGATAAAATGGTATTCCTTTACTTTGAGTCTAAGGCTGTTCACAATCAACACAGATAATGCTCTTTCCACACGCCGCCTTTCTGCACAGGGCACAGCTGTCTGAAGTTTTATTTTTATTGCACTTGCCAAACTGGCATTGGCGTCTCTTGCGGCTCTCAGCAGGGGCTGTCAGCTTCAGCTGTGGGTGCACGCTTAGCAGTCTCCCTCTGTTCCAAATGCTTCTAGCAAAGTTCCTGTGCTAACTGTAAAATGTATTCTCTCCTTGGTAAATTCTTCTCTGTGTATTCTTTATAAAGTAATGAGGAGCTGATGGCTGAACAGACCACCATGCCATCAGATCCAAAACAACAACTCCATATTTTGTTTCTCTGTAAAACTCCATGGTCTCTGGCATTTTTTTTCACTAGTCCCGATGCTAATTGACTGACAAAAAAAGTGCACCTGGCAAGCAGATGCCAGCCTTTGAAAAGGCTGATTGAAAAACAATAGACTGTCAGTCATTCACTCAGGCAGAGAGTAGAGACTAATCTAATTACTGCTAAACACACTGCGGACTGGTAAATAAAGTAGAATACCATTGTGTATAATCAAAATACAATTATTATTATTATTTTCTGTGTGGCCGTCAATGTGACTGCTCCCGGGACTTTTAGGTATAATGTAATATATCTCCTTTATTTCTGCATTCCCACGTGTCATGCTTTGTGAGAAATTATAAAAAGATCCAAAATGGAAAATTACCTATATGGTAACAATATCCTGGGAGACAGCCAGCATGGTTTTAGGAAAGGGAGATTGTGTCTAACTAACCTGCTTGACTTTTTTGAGGATGCAACATCGACAATGGTAATTGCAAAGCATATGACATGGTTTATTTAGATTTTCAGAAAGTTTTTGACAAAGTTCTGCATAAAAGATTAATTCTCAAACTGAACGCAGTAGGGATTCAAGGAAATGCATGCACATGGATTAGGGAGTGGTTAACAGTTAGAAAACAGAAAGTACTGATTAGAGGAGAAACCTCAAAATGGAGCGAGGTAACCAGTGGTGTACCACAGGGATCAGTATTAGGTCCTCTGCTATTCCTAATCTACATTAATGATTTAGATTCTGGTATAGTAAGCAAACTTGTTAAATTTGCAGACGATACAAAAATAGGAGGAGTGGCAAACACTGTTGCAGCAGCAAAGGTCATTCAAAATGATCTAGACAGCATTCAGAACTGGGCAGACACATGGCAAATGAAATTTAATAGAGAAAAGTGTAAAGTATTGCATGCAGGCAATAAAAATGTCTATTATAAATATCATATGGGAGATGCTGAAATTGAAGAAGGGAACTATGAAAAAGACCTAGGAGTTTATGTTGACTCAGAAATGTCTTCATCTAGACAATGTGGGGGAGCTATAAAAAAGGCCAACAAGATGCTCGGATATATTGTGAGAAGTGTTGAATTTAAATCAAGGGAAGTAATGTTAAAACTTTACAATGAATTAGTAAGACCTCACCTAGAATACTGTGTTCAGTTCTGGTCACCTCGTTACAAAAAGGATATTGCTGCTCTAGAAAGAGTGCAAAGAAGAGCAGCCAGAATTATCCTGGGTTTAAAAGGCATGTCATATGCAGACAGGCTAAAAGAAATAAATCTATTCAAACAAAGAACAAAGAAGACTACGCGGTGATCTGATTCAAACATTCAAAATCCTAAAAGGTATAGACAATGTTGACCCAGGGGACTTTTTGACCTGAAAAAAGAAACAAGGACCAGGGGTCACAAATGGAGAGTAGATAAAGGGGCATTCAGAACAGAAAATAGGAGGCACTTTTTTACACAGAGAATTGTGAGGGTCTGGAACCAACTCCCCAGTAATGTTGTTGAAGCTGACACCCTGGGATACTTCAAGAAGCTGCTTGATGAGATTCTGGGATCAATAAGCTAATAACAACCAAGCAAGCACTGCTACACTAGTGCATGGGTATGCAGTGCTCGGTACGCACGTTGTTCGGTACCCTCTGCTCCAGCGCTAGTGGGTGAGCGCACGGCGTCACACTATTAACCAGTGCTCAAGCGCAGTGCAAGTAGTGTTCAGTGCACGGCCCATGCACAACACCAGGCCCATGGCAGGTAAGTCAGGGTTCCACCTCTGCAATGCAATGAAAATATCCCGCAGGAGGATAAACATACCCTCTGTGCGCGGTGCTTGGACGTGCAACATGCCACCTTGGCTCTCGAGAGGGACGTAGCCTGTAGCATCAGTGCGGCTTTTCAGCCCCGGCTGAAAGAAGCTAGGTTGGAGAGGGCCACGAGGGCGAGTTCCGCATCCTCTATGGCCCCACAGCCCCTCCTCCAGGACCTGTCCCAGGACCCCCTGCTGGACATCCCCGATGCACAGGCCTCCCGCAGTTGCTCCCCATCTCCGCAGGTGAGAAGGGGGAAGCGTTCCAGGCAGGCAAGGGACATTTTGGACCTCAAAGCCCAGATGGCCCAGGTCCAGGAGCTCTTGGCCAAACAGGCGCCTGCAGCCCCGGCTGCAGTGCAAGCTCTGTCACGGAAAAACTTGGCTCAGCAGGGTTCCCCCAGGTAGACTCCACCATCGTGGCCCTGGTTAAGACCCCGCCAGTGGATGGGTTGGGTAGAGACCTGGCGTGCCCGAACCTTCAGTGCAAGGTGTGCTCACGGCTTATTTGGACAGTGTACTGTGCGAGGTCCTGCTCTCTGAGCCTGTGGCCATGGAGCTGCGTCTCCTGTCCAGCATGCTGCTGCAGATCTCCAGTATCCAAGGGCAAGCTCTTGGCCAGAGCCTAGCTAGCTTGATTGTGGCTCGTAGACAGCTGTGGCTGTCACAGTCCCGAGTTCCCCATGGCTCCTCTGGGTGACCTAAGGCATCATCTACAGGGCACACCAGCAGCAAACAACCGGGCCCAACCGGCAGGAAATGCAGGACGTGGCCACAAACTATCGTCCCAGGTGACGTTTCCAAGGCTAGCACCCGAAACAGCCACCCTAAACTGCCCTGCTACAGCCTCAGCAGCCAAAGCAGGCCCCTGAAAGCTGGCAGCCTCAGACCCCCTTTTCGGCACAACAGCTGCAGTACTGGCGCAATTGCACCTCAGACTCCTGGGTGCTCGCTCCTGCTTGGGACCTCCTCCCTTTCAATGCACCATGAATAGTTTTGTGACAGACCCTCTCCAGGCCTCGGTACTTCAAAAGGTAGTGGCCGCCTTGCTGTGAGTTCTTAAAAGAAAGGAGGTTCCAGATGCTGATGCACTGTCACATTCTCTAGTCCGTCAGGCCGGGTGACTGGTTCACCAACGTAGACTTACAGGACGCGTACTTTCACGTTCCCATTCGTCCAGAGCACAGGAAGTATCTCCCCTTCTCTTTTCAAGGAAATGTTTACGAGTTTGCTGTGCTGCCATTCGGGCTCTCCCTAGCTATTTGTCCATTTTCAAAGTGCATGGACGCTATCCTGGCCCCTGCATGGGATCAGAGTAATAAACTATTTTGACGGCTGGTTGATCTGTTCCCAGTCGCGGGAGGGAGCACTGGCACACACGGCAGTCATGACAGAGCATCTGGTGAGGCTGGGCCTCATCCTCAATGATGCAAAGAGTTGGATCTCACCAGTGCAGTTCACAACGTACTTGGGGCTCTGGCTGGACTCCAGTATGATGCGCGCATACCTGTCAGATGACAGAGTTGCAGCTATCCAGAGTTGCCTCTCCCTGTTTCAACACGGATCGCAGGTCACCCTCCTATTGTGCCAGAAACTATTGGGTCTGATGGCCGCAGCCATATCGGCCATTCAGCTGGGTCTGCTTCGCGTGCGCCTGCTACAAGCGTGGCTCACTGCATTCCACCTTAATGCCAAACGCGACAGACACTATCGGCTGACTGTGTCTCATGCGTGCTCGGCAGCCCTACGCTGGTGGAGGACTACCTCTCACCTGCGCGAAGGTGTGCAAATGGGAGTAGTGTTAAACCGCCAAGTGGTGATGACAGATGCCTCCACCTTGGGTTGGGGGCAGTCTGGGAAGGCAGAGGAGTACGTGGATCCTTGCCGGACCGCTGGACATCCCTGCACATAAACATGCTGGAGTTACAAGTGGTCTCCCTTGCTCTCCACCACTTCCGGGGTTGCATCGCATGGCCTTCAGGCTATTGACATGGGCTCAGAGGAACTTGCTGTTCCTACGGGCGACACACATTCCCGGAGCAGTGAACTAGGCAGTGAACCTCCTCTCCAGGGAGGGTCCGCATCCATCGGAGTGGCGATTCCAACCTCAGATAGTGGAGCGCATTTGGGAACGGTTCAGGAAGGCGCAGGTCGATCTCTTCACCTCGGCAGAGACGACGTGTTGCCCCCTGTGGTACTCCCTCCAATGCTTAGGCATTCCACTCAGCGTAGATGCCCTAGCGCACAAATGGCCCAAAGCGTTTTTGTAGACTTTCCTACCTATACCAGTGGTTAGAGAAAGCGTTGGTTCTCCTAGTGGCCCCCAAGTGGCCCAGGAGAGTCTGGTTTGCTGTTGCACGGCCAGCCCTGGGAGAATCCACTTCGCTTGGATCTCCTCAGTCAGGCGAAAGGCTGTCTTTGGCACCCGGAACCGGGCAGGTTCCGGCTATGGGTCTGACCCCTAAAAGGGGCCGCTGGTTAACCCTAGGGCTATCAGATGCGGTTGTGGGTACGTTGCAGTGCACTAGGGCAGACTCCACTAGGTCTCTGTACACCTATAAGCGGAGCTATTTCCAAGCTTGGTGTCTGGCTGGAAGCCATGACCCAATATCTTTCCCTATGCCATGCTGGTAGGTCACCATCCACTTTGAAGGTGTATTTAGCGACTATCTCTGCTTGCCATGCCCCCATAGATTCGGTGTCTCCGGGTGCACATTTCTTGGAGCCTTAATATTGTACTGGAGGCTCTCACGAAGGCCCAGTTTGATCCAATACACTCCACAGAGCTGAAATACCTGTCTTCCTCTTGGCTATCACCTCCGCTAAGCGGGTCAGTCAGCTGCAGGCACTGTCTGTGCACAGCTCCTGCATGCGTATTTGGGAGGATGGCATCAGAGTGTCTCTGCACACCAACCCTGCTTTCCTCCCCAAGGTGATCACAGCCTTCCACATTAATCAGTCTGTGGAACTGGAGTCCTTCCATCCACCCCTGTTTGTTTCAACAGAAGATGAAAGATTGAATTTCCTCTGCCCAGTGTGGGCATTGAGATGCTACGTGCATAGGACAAGAGCTCTGTGTCAGTCTGACCAGCTCTTAGTCTGTCACGGACCCCAGGACAGCCCTTCTCTAAGCAACATCTTTCATATTGAATTGTGGATACAGTCTCGACTGCGTATAATAGTGCTGGCTTGCCCCCACCTGGTAGGGTAGCCGCACACTCCACTAGAGGGTTGGCTACATCTTGGGCCATCTTCAGAGGGGCCTCGATGTCTGATATTTGTACTGTGGCTAGCTGGGCTACGCCGCATACCTTCTCCAGGTTCTACTGTCTTAATGTGGTAGACCCTGCCCAGCCTTCATTAGGCACAAGGGTCCTTGAGGGTGTAAGTTCACACCGCTATCCTCTGGGTTAGACAGTGCTTGTGCATCCCTCATATGCTGCCGTTCCTTCTCCCTCGCGACGGCTCTGTTATACATTATCCCATACTTAATGAATTGGTGGTCGTCTTCAAATTGAAAGGGAACGTTAGGTTACTTACTGTAACCCTGGTTCCCTGAAAGAGAAGACGACCACCAACCGCGAGGTTGCATCGCCTTCACGGGTTCGATGGAAAAAGAGAAATGGCTTCGTCAGGATGACAGTATTATTCCCTCGGTGGGCGGGACCGAGTGCATCATCCCAGGAAGGGGCCTATCGGCAGCTCTGGTATAGAGAGTTCAGTGATACCTAACCAATGGGCATATCCCATATGTAATGTCTTTGGTGGTTGTCTTCTCTTTCAGGGAACCAGAGTTATGGTAGGTAACCTAACATTATGAGATATGCCTTCGGTTTTCACAAATTATCGCTGGAATTCACAGGTAAAACAATAGTTGTGAAATAATTAATGTCCAGTTGTTTTGAAAGCTCTATAGCAGCTGTAAATAAGGTAAACAAGCTTTTTTTCTGCACGCCGGGTCTGTATGCGCTGTGCAGAGCGAATATCAAAACAAATGCCGAATATTGAACGTCAAGCTAACTTTACCGCTGTTAAGTTAAACCTTCTTTCCTTTGCTGTCTTCCACAACAAAATCCCTATGGTAAAAACGGGTCTAATTGTGATATAGTTTTAAATCTTGCGAACAGTCAGGATTTAAAACAGTCATTTCCAGTGTTTTCCGGTGTTAATTGGCTCTACACTGATTTATTTATTTATTTATTTTTGGTATGGTGGTGTTTTATCGGTTTTTATCGGTTGTATTGCAGATCAGAAGCCCTATTTATAATGCAATCTTCATTAACAGTAAAATAATAATAATAATCATGACCATGAAACATAAATATAAGTAATTGCTATTACAATAGAGAGCAAGGATTTAACATATTGCTCATTCTTCACTAGTTAGATCTTTTTAAAAGTGATTCTATTATTTGTAATGTAAACTGCAGTTACAGTGTGATTTTATGCAGCACTGGTTTTTGTTGTGAATGAATGCAGGCACGTTCCTCCTTATTCTATGAGTGATGCGGTTTGCTCAGAATTCCACCTGCGGTCGGGTCGTCTTCACTCGAGCTCCATCCCAAGCGTGGACTCTTCGTGGGTGTTTATCGGTGTTTATAGTTCAGGCACCTCGTACAGAAAAGTGTTTTGTGAACTGTTTGTAAAACATGTAAAGAATAAAAGCACACCTAACTTTTTTTTGGGGATTTGAGTGCATGTTCGTGTGTTTGGTCTCTGTGTGTGTTCACAAGTCAAAGCCTCCTTCCTGGCTTTAGAGAAGAGAGTGCCGTGCCTGTGTTGTTATGATATGCTGAAATAAAGTTGCTGAATGTAATCAGACTGCATCCAGTTGATTTTATCAACTTGTCATTCAAACCGGAGACTGGTTGCTATTGTGGTTACTGCGTTGACGCCGACAGCAAACACTATTCCAGTCCACGCACCTGGACTCACAGGGCCCTCTGGTGGTCCTTTAAGGAGAGTACACCTGTGGCAACTCTAGGTGATATGTGAGACAGCGCTCCCTACTGGTCATGATGGGAATGAGGACCCATTGTTAGACCCTGGAGCCCCACTAGACTAAGTGAGGTCATATCTACAGAGTAGAGAAAAACTCAAAATGAACGCAGAAATGCAGATATGTGACCATAAAGTGGCATAGTCTGCTTCATGACAGGAGGCGCTTTGAATAAAGTCATGCTGTAACCCTTTCAAGACTAGCTTATTTATTTAAACCTGCAGACAATGTCAGCAACTGCTGGTGAAATGGTGATCAGCTATGACTTGGGACCTGTTACAAAATGAACAGCAAATAGATTAATTTAGGAGTGTAGACAAGAAACAGCTGATATAGATCCATTCAACCAGCACCCTCCTGAACCACACTGTATAGAAAGGGATCCCTCGCTATAGAGCAGTCTCTGTTCAGCCCCTGTGCTGCCCATCACCCAGTCTCCTGAACCACACTGTATAGAAAGGGATCCATCTCTATAGAGCAGTCTCTGTTCAGCCCCTGTGCTGCCCATCACCCAGTCTCCTGAACCACACTGTATAGAAAGGGATCCATCTCTATAGAGCAGCCTTGTTAGAGGACTGCAGTCTCTGTGAAAATAGTAATAATAATAAAAAAGATGCCATAGATTGAGATTGAAATTTTATTGAAATAAATTAGCAAAAATACATTCAGAAATACAGAGTAGTAGAGCATCATTATCATGCACATCCCTTCATACAATACAATGACATGAATCACATATTTTCTTTGGTACAGCTCGTGTGATTTCTATGTGTTTGCATGAGATGAACATGCTTCATGAATGCATGGATTTGCCCCCCTCCCCTCTGCTCCCCATACACTATAATGAGAAATAAAACTTTCAGTGACCCTGTTATTTTTATTACAGTAATGTAAATTTTACAGTAATGTAAATTACATATCAGAAAAAATTACATTTCCATTTAAATCATAAACTGTAGCAAACCACCCTACTCATAGCCTTAATGACTTCACCCCATGTTGCATTGCACCCTGCAGACTGCACATATATTTCTGTGTGATAATGCAGACCTATTTAAAGACCATAGGGGGCGCCACAGTGCTAGTATATGCTGCAGCTTCACTTGCATTGCGACAGGCTCCAGTCCTGGAGGGCTTTTCCTCCAGGTAGAAACACAGCCATGGTTGGAACGCAGACCTGGACTGGAAGAGACCAGCTTGCTGAGCTGCACTAGGACAACTCATCTCACTTACCAGACAGAGGCTCAGAGTGACCCAGGCTAGAGCTGCCCATGTCATTGCACTGGAGGATCATGTGAAAAAGAGAACTGTCCTTCATCTGCCATCTACCTTAGCCCTGTCCTCCTGATAAGCAATTCAACACCTGTATCCTGGCTGCTGTTTGTAATGTACTGCAGCATCAAGACCTTCCAGGTGATTGTATAATTATACAGGAGCTTGCTCCCTTCCTCCCTCAGTAAATGTGTTTGTGGTGCCCTCTATGGGATTTAATAGTACACTGCAAGTTGTACATTCATTCTGTAAATCCATGCTCTGCCATGCCATGGTGAAGAGGCCTGTTACTCTGTTAGCACTCTGAATATATTCTTTACAAGGTGAAAGAAACTTGCACCAGCAACTAATGTAACCTCTATTAGAATCATTTACTACATTAAAACACACACACACACCTCACCTTAATATAAATATGTGCTACACCAGTAAATAATTGAACATATATTTAAATTATCATTAAATTAAAACACACACACCTCACCTTAATATAAATATGTGCTGCACCAGTAAATAATTGAACGTATATTTAAATTATCATTAAATTAAAACACACACACCTCACCTTAATATAAATATGTGCTGCACCAGTAAATAATTGAACATATATTTAAATTATCATTAAATTAAAACACA